>NC_085137.1:90509318-90561680 GCF_035046485.1 Aedes albopictus | reverse complement strand
AGCGAAGGGGTTCGGACAAGGCGGAACGTGCGGAATGCGTCGCAACATCAACAAAAACAAAGCTATCAACGGTGAAAATGGTTTTCGCACTTGGCATCCAATCATAATTTGTCAGGATGTTGGGCTGCATTAATCCGGGAGAACAGTGGGCAAAGGTTTCGTGGAATGGTTTAAAATGGTAAAGAATTTCTATAAATGTGCAATTGTCGCTTCTTGTTCTGAGAACATTTTGAAAATCCTGCTTTTTTTCTTCTCTTAGCAATTGAGCGCCAGAACAACCAGAAGGTACATCAGAAAAGAGCTAATACAGTTCGCTTCCACGAGGTTAACTACCTAGTCTTCCAGCTAATGGACTTCGTGATAAGCTCAGGAGGACACCGAGATATGGAGCAGTTGCAACTTTCAAGTGGAAATTTGACCTCGCTGCAAGTAAGGGTACGTCTCGAGCATCTGTTCACCAAGGAGCGGCTGAGTATGAAATGCTCCTCCACCGGAAGCTATACCTAAGGTGGAAGACCCACCACGGTGGATAGGGGACCTTAGGTGAACAACCTACTGTTTCCGAAACCCAAAAAAAAAACGTTACTGAAACCGAAAATGAAAGATTACGAACTGATTCAACGGCAACGACTTTTAGCGCGAAACAACGGACAAGAATTGAAACTTGGAATGTATTATCCTTAGACCAGCAGGGTAAACTGGCACACAGGCCTTGAGGCATGCCGTATGAAGTTTAAGATCCTAGTCGTCGGGTCAAATTCTTCTATACTCTGGCCTACGAGGTGAACACGCTCCTCGCCACCGTAGAATTGGTATCTGCTCAGCGCTCACGCCCACGTTGCTGCGCTCATGAAGTGCGAACCTATTAATGAGAGGATAATTGTAACCAGATTCAGAACGGGTTCAAAACCTTACCATGATCCAATCTTACGCGCCAACCGATGCTGTCAAATTGCAGGATAAAGAGAACTTTTATAGTCAATTGAATACTGTTGTGGACAAGATTCTGAAAGGTGATATCAAGATCCTCATGGGCGACTTCAACGCGAAGGTTGGTTCGTACACAAAGTGACACACAAAGTTGCATCACGGAAAAATAAATCGACCACATCTGCATCAGCCGGAAATGGAGTCGGAACCATCTTGATGTGTGGAACAAACTAAGCGCCGACATTGCGTCCGACCATCATCTCCTAATCGGCGAGATCCGACTGCGCATTGCCAGTATCCAGCGACAGGAGGGGAAAATCAGACGCCGGTTCAACTCACGCCGACTGGAAGACGCTACGGTGAAAAGGTCCTTCGTCGAGGAGCTAGAGAACCGTGCTGCGAATATTCCAGAAGGTGGAAGCGTAGACGATCAATGGAGAGCCATCAAAAACGCCCTCATCGCCACCGGCGAGAATAATTTGGGTGAGCTACGTACCTGAAGAAAGCAGTGGATCACAGATGATACCTGGAGGAAGATAGAGGAGCAAAGAAACGCCAAAGCCGCGATAGAGCGAGCAAAAACATGAGGAGCCAAAGCTATAGCCCGTCAGCGCTATTCGGCTCTCGAGAAGGAAGTGAAACGCTCATGTAGACGGGACAAAAGAGCGTGGGCAGATTCCCTAGCCGACGACGGCGAGAAAGCCGCAAACACAGGCGACATCCGTCTCCTCTATGATGTCTCACATCACCTTAGTGGGATCAAGATGAATGCTACGATGTCTATGAAAGACACGTCTGGAAAGTTACTAACCGACCCGGCTGACCAGTTGAATCGCTGGTTCGAGCACTTTAGAAACCTTTTTCAAGTGTCGGTCGCACCATCAACACCTCAGCATGATCCGCATTACCCGTGTCAACACTGAAGCTCCATCAGTACAGAAGCATGAAATCGAACAGAGCCCCAGGGGTCGATCGCATATCAGCTGAGATGCTCAAAGCTGACCCCGTAGTATCCACACAACTTCTGCATCAACTATTCTGCAACATATGAGAATCCACGAAATTTCCGGCCGACTGGATGCAAGGCGTCTTAGTAAAGGTGCCCAAAAAGGGTGACCTGACTGTATGCGATAATTGGCATGGGGCATCATGTTACTGTGTATCGTTCTCAAAGTCCTCTGCGAAATGATCCTTAACCGGATACAGGAGAATATCGACGCAACTCTCCGACGGTTGCAAGCAGGACCCCGTGACGGACGATCCTGTGTGGGCCATACAGTGGTACAAATTCGTTTAAACGCATTTGATTTTTGAACCTTAATCTTCACTTTAAGGTCATCTATGTTTTATTGGTATGTATTTTGATAGACACTCACGCAATGTACTATCTGCGCTAGTGACGAAGAATTCTTTTCAATTCGTTTTACTTTTATCAGGGAATAACTGTCTAGTTTTTGAAGGAAAATTCGTTTAAACGCACTTTTTTCGATTTTTCCATGTTCGTTAAGGTACACCGGGGCAAGTTGAAACGGGTGGGGCAAGATGAAACACGAAGTTTTGAAATAGATTTCAATACAATTTGGAAATTTTTCCTTCGCTAAAAGATTGTTTGAATCAAAAACTATGTGTTATGGCGATCAAACTGTTTACCATCATTTGAAAACATCATGTTAACCCGCTGTTTCATCTTGCCCTACCCGTTTCAACTTGCCCCGGTGTACCTTATTGGAAATCTATTTCACAATTTTTGATATCAATATACATTTCAACAAGTACTACTACTAGTGATAGTTAGAGCGTTATTATCATAAATTTTATTATACAGTAACATGAAGATAATGTTTTGAGAAGTATGTGCGTTTAAACGAATTTGTACCATTGTATTGTCAAGCTCCGTATCATTCTGAAGCAAATCAATGAATTCCAAGAGTATCTCTACCTGGTGTTCATTGATTACGAAAAAGCTTTCGACATGTGGGAAGTCCTCAGGCACAAGGGTGTCCCTGAGAAAATTATCGGCCTCATTGAGGCACAGTACAGAGCATTTTCGTGCAGAGTATGTACTACACAACGGTGTTTTGTCTGATCCCATTCGGGTCGTTGCTGGAGTGAGGCAAGGATGTATACTATCACCGCTACTGTTCCTCATCGTAATCGACGAGATCCTGGTTAGTGCGATTGACTGTGAACCAAATCGTGGATTGCTGTGGCAACCCATTACCACGGAGCACCTAAATAACTTCGAACTGGCTGATGAAGTTGCTCTCCTGGCTCAACGCCGCTCTGATATGCAGAGCAAGCTCGATGATCTTGCCAATCGCTCCTCAGCGACAGGTCTTACCATCAACGTCAACAAGACCAAATCGTTGGATGTAAACACGGTCAACCCTTTCAGCTTTACGGTAGCTGGGCAATCAGTGGAGAATAAAGATCGAGTTCGACTGCAAAGCACGACATTCGTAGCCGACTTTTAACTCTTGGACCTCCTCCTGAAAACGTGGGCACACGAACACAGCGTGTTCCGCCGTTTCCTCTAAACCAGCGTAAGCCAGACATTCGGGAGAACCCGTATGACCGAAACGATGTATCGGAAGAAACCATTGCCTGAAAAGACCTGAGTCATGTGAAGTGTAACTTCTCCATTTCACCTATTAACCCAACTATCTTCGAGATCAATCTTTCTTTGATGGAACTGTCCCACGCGTGCTACCAGTTGACCATGGAGGCTAATCTGGCAGTCCTGCGGATGCCTCTTGTGCCGCGCATTTCGCAGCACTCTTTACCCTCTCCGATTTCCGTTTGTTCACAACCAGCACCTCAGTTCTGTGGTGAGCCAATGCCAGTTTCCTGGAGCTCATCCACTTCTTCACTACTGCGGTCGAGTGGGCAGCAGTTAATTCTACCTCTTCGATCCATTCACCGTGTATTATACAGATTTTTGACCAGTCAAGATACAGAATACAGAAAAATACAGAATTTTAAAATGGGATACAGATTTTTCCAGAAAGCATAACATTTGAAGTTATTTTCAATAAATTTAATGTAAACTTTATAATTTTTTGCCTAAAAATTTAAAGAATTTATTAAAATTGCTATATTTTCGCACACGTTTTAGAACAAAAAATACCAGTTTAAATTAAAACCCGTCTAAAATTATAAAGTACATTTTTTTAGTTTCTATTGAAATCTACGACTCTGGGTGTCTGCTATACCCTGAAATACGACGATATAGTATTGATACAGTTTTTTGGTAAAATAAATCTGGCATCTCTGGTCGTCAGCAAAGCCGACTATCTTCACTCCCACCGGGAACTCCAACCTCAACACCTCGTCGTACATGATATTTCATGGCACCGGAGTAAGGATAGAACCTTGCAGGACCTCTGGGGATATGTGAATCCTCTGTGTCGAAATCGAGTATTAGATTCTGGAAGTAACTATCGAGACTCTCGTACAGGTACACGGGTATCCCCAGACGCAGGAGCATTCGCAAGAGCGCATTAGGGCTTGTCCATAAACTATGTAGACTCTTAGGTGGGCCAAAGTCTACGCTCCATACAAAATCACTGTAAATCAGGTTATCGAAAAAACCGCAATTTGATGTGTCGCATGCATGGATTTTGTTCACTTTTATATTTGGCCACTTCCGACGAGGAAGGGTTAAACGTAAACAAAGATGGATCGTAGTGTGCTGTGTTAAAGAGTGGATGTGAAAATTTTCATCCGTCAATTTTTCCGATTTTAATAATTTTTAAATCAATTGATTTCAAGTATAATTCTTGCGAAAGTTCGATGGCGCGGTGACCAGGATTGGCCGCTAGGAAGCGACCACGAACCAAAGCATCCAATTGAACGGAAATCCCAGGATCGATCTCCAGACAAGCGACCTCGAGCCAGAATGGACACCAGGACGACAGAGCCGAATTAACCACCCTACATCCGAACCCGAGCAAGAAGGTTAACAATGCATCCAACACCGAACAAGCGTGTCATCCTTACGGAACTTCCGGGCCATCCTTCCAAGCCAGCGAGCTATGTATTCAAGCCGGTTCAGTGATCCCTCCAAATCTGCGTGACCCGAGGCGCGGCCTGTGTTATTGACATAGTGTTCAATTTCCGTACCAGCGTGGTCTGTAACTCCACATTACGTCCTAACCCTGAAGAGTATGGTGTTGTTCCTTGCTGTGCTGTGCTTCCTAGCATGCAAAGCTCGGGGTGAGCATCGCAGTATAATTACCGTCGGGTGCGATCGTCCGACGATATGAAATTTGGTAAGATCTTTCCGATTATTTTTTAAACACTGTATTCTGTATTACTATATTTCTTTATTCGCTATTTTCACCATCCTATCATCTATTGGAAGCCGTTTCAGTTCTGGACGCTTTCTAAGTTGATGATAAGATTTATTAAATGCTTGCAAGGACTTGGCCAGGTGTGTGGAGATGAGTGGTTCCTTGTTATTGTAGATAGTAGCGAAATCTATAATAGCAATGGATATACTCATCTTTGCAACTCCATCCACGATTTGTGCAAGTATTCGTGCTATGCTATGCTTTTATATTTGGCCACTTCCGGCGGAACAACCGGAACCGGTTCCGAAACACTACCGGTTCAGATACGGTCTGAGACTGTTTTCTTGCTAACTGTTCATCAGGTTATCCAAAATGCCGCAGTTTGATGCGTCGCATGTATGTGTTTGTTACATTTTTATGTATGGCCCCTTCCAAGGGTACTGGCCCGGAACACGAAAATGGCCATAACTCCGGAACGGCTGGACCGATCCGATCTATTTTCAATAGGAAACAATGGGACCAGATTCCGCGTCGAATGAACCCTCGGTCGTTAAAATCGGTTGAGGTTTACTGCCAAAAAGTTATGTGAGTTTTTTTGTACACATACACACACACACATACACACACACAGACATCACCTCAATTCATCGAGCTGAGTTGATTGGTATATGTGACTTGATCCTCCGGGCCTTCTATCAAAAAGTCGTTTTTGGAGTGAACATATAGCCTTTCCAGTACACTTAGTGTACGAGAAAGGCAAAAATGAGGAAATGCGTCCAGTTTCGCCTTAAGTTGTAGAGTTGCAGGCTGTAGCCCAACAAACAGCTAATGAAAATAAGCAGTAAAACGAATGAAGTGACCTAGCTTTAATGATAACTAGTGACGAGCCTAGATAAAACAAAGAGGAGAAACGTCGAAATTGGAACAGTCGATCTAGTGTCATCTCCATAGTTCCAATCGAGCAGGATTGACAGGTCCCAGAACGACAAGGATTCTCCCCTTTCAATAGGTTAGGTTTTTTCGGTGAGATTCAGGGGCGTCAGAGAAGCGTTACGGAAGAGCTTCCAGGGTTTTCGGAGTTTTTGAGATTTTTTACATTGGGTCCGAGGGAAATTTAGCGAAATCTCTGATTCATTTCAGAAGTTTCAGAGTATTTGAGGCGTAGTTCAGAGGCGTTACGCTGGTATTTCCGGAGGGTTCGGGGGTACTCAAATGCGTTATATGGGGTCCGTGGGTATCAGAAAACCGGCTCCAGAGGCACGTTATCCTACATTTGGGACATTTGTGCCATCGCCATACATATAAGCCTATTTCATCATTTACCTGAGGAACTATGGGACAAGGGATGGAATGGGATTAGGAAAGGGAAAGGCGATAAAATAGGAAGGGGTGCCCTACAAGAGGGAATGAAGGCAAAGGCGCAATCCTCAAGCATCCTCAATATTCAAGAAATCACCAAAGCAAAAACTACGTTTGAATGAGTGTTTTCTTGAAAACGTATACAACTTTGTGTAAAAGAGTCACTGTGGACATCCCAAATTGGGAGGCATGTGGGTTCACATGAATAGACATGTTAGCCAGACGAACATCACAGATGTGATAATCGACAATGCGTTTCAATCATTTCAGAAACCATAAGGTAACCAGATCAATCTGAAACTCATTCCTTCTTTATACAACGCACGAACCCGTTCGGAATGGAAACTATGGAGTAATTTCACGCCATGAAAATACCCAATAGAAAACTACAAGAGTTCAAAATATGTTTGAAATACTCAAATCGCTCTGGAGAAAAATAGGAGAAACCCCCATTTGCTCTTGGAGATTTGAAGTAAGTAGAACTTTTTAGTGCCCAATAAATCGATTCTATAGCTACAATCCTCGGGGCAAAAACTAAAGATTCGTAGCTATACAAAAGACTGGTTTATCCGAAGATATTTTGAACTTGAACAGGTCAGAGTTCCATTCAGGAATACCTCTTGCGGTCCTCACATACCGCAGAGGACAAGCTTCGTTCAAAGCAATAGCTATGGTATACCACAATGGAGGGCGTTGTAGTAACAAAACCACAATGAAACTCTCTTGGAGTAGCAATGGAAGCGAGTTATCCATAAAATATGGTCGCAACCAATTAGTACAGGTTCCCTAGTTTGTTTAGAAGGGACGCCTGAATACGCAAATTTTGCGAAGGAACACCCAAAAGTGCAAAGAAGGTAAAATGGAGACTCCTCATCTGACACATGCCAATTAGTCAACTCATGACAAATTCTGCTCATGCAGAGTTGGGTTAGGTGTAATTCTATGTTAAGTTATCCATGAACTGTACTACCTAAGTAATCCATCAAACTGAAGCATCTCAAATTTATGTTTAAGCTACTTCAGATGAAACAATTAACGTAGCAATGCTGCCAAATATCATCGAAAACATGCTGAAAACAAGAGCTTGCTTGATGGCATCCATACGGAAAGGTTGAAACATACTGTTAACGTTATTCTAAAATATAGCATGCTCGAGGCACGACACTTCATCTATAATAAAAAAAGCAAAACTGGCTTCACAAGGTAACCTATACAGAAGTTACCCTACGAAAATGAACTTTTTGCAGTTGAGCCACTTGGGCCACGCACGCTTTTTACGCTGAAAATTGATCTCGAGGTTTCCTAGCCGTAGCCACTACCCAAACTAGACAGGATTACACTCTTCACAATCACAGCACAAAAAGGAAACATCAACGACATACCAAATCGGTGTCAATTGAAAAATGCCAATGGCGAAAACACATTAAGCGAACCCATATAGGTAGTAATGCACTATTGCTCCGGTTAGCGCAGTAAAGGGCGCAATACTGTGGAGGATGCCCTAATACTCCACAGGCTCCGTTTGTGGTTAGATTTTTATTAGACCCCCCCTAACCATTCATTCCTTGGCACGGCAAGCATAAAGCCGCATAACACCATGAATTAGGGGTCACCTGTTTAGTGAACTCTTACCACTGGATCAGGCGGTCCGTAGTGTTATTCTTAGCCAATTGAGACAACCGCTACCGACACTACACAGCTATCTAGGCTGATCGGGAAAAGAAGTTAACATTGATGGTCAACTTCCAAACGAGCCCGAACAGCCGACAGAGATTCAGGGGCGTCAGAGAAGCGTTACGGAAGAGTTTTCAGGGTTTTCGAAGCTTCTGAGATTTGTTATATTGTTATATTGGGTCCGAGGGAGATTTAGCGGGATCTCTGATTCATTTCAGGAAGTTTCAGAGTATTTGAGGCGTAATTCAGAGGCGTTACGCAGGTGTTTCCGGAGGGTTCGGAGGTACTCCACTGCGTTATATGGGGTCCGCGGGGGTTTCAGGGGGATTTCGAAAGCATTTCAGGAAGTTCCGGAGCATTTTTAGCAGTTTTCAGAGGCGTTACGGAGGCGTTTTTGTGGATTTCTGAAGGTCTTAAGGGGATTTCAGAGGCATTTCAAGAAGTTTCAGATGATTTTTGGCGGGTTTCAGAGGCGTTACGCAGGTGTTTTCGAAGGTTTCAGTGGGTCTCAGTTGCGTTACATGAGATCCCAGGATGTATGGGGGAAGGGGAATGTTATTTCCAAGTCATTTCGGAATGTTTCAGAGTATTTTCAGCAGGTTGCAGAAGCGTTACGGAGGTGATTTTGTTGGTTTCGGAGTGGTTCAGGTGCGTTACATGGGGTTCGTGTGGGTTAATCAGAGGAAGCAGCCAAAAGGTCACAAAGAGTGCCATAACAAACTCGAAAAGTAAACGGAAAGTGAAAACATTAACTTGCATGATAAACTGTCGTAATAGTGCATAGCCTACCATTTCCACCAATTTCGTGTAACAGAACCACAGTGTGAAGCAACAGCATTATTCCTACGAACGGATTATCATGAAACGAAACAATTCCGTTGATCCAAACCGAAAATGTTTAATCGTTTACATTTTTTTTTCAGCGAGCAAACATCGAAGCACTTATTTGTTGTTCGACGTAGGGGGGGATTGATTGAGTTGACAACATAATTACAAACAAGCATTTGATTAAAATCGGGATATCAATTGCTAAATGAATCAAATAATATTTCCATCGTCACAGTTGATTGAATTTAAAGTTGAAATTGAGTTTGAGGTATTTAATTCGGTTTGAACTCAGCGCTCTCGATGTATGCGAACCTATATTTTCGCCCACACTTCATCTGTTTGCCTATGACCTATTGTCACGTGCTGGGTTTAAAACAATTCACTTTATGGATTACACTGAGACGTGTTTATTTGATAATGACACCCGGAGCTCTCGGTTCCATGGACCCTTAATGCAGCTTAATTCCCCGGAAATGTTTTTCCAATTAATTCTGTCAGGGTGCTTTTTTGTTCCGACAGCTTTCAAACCATAAATAACACTTCCTTCCTATTATCATCCTAGGCAACGTTGCCCATTTCATATCGCCCTAGCTCGGGTAGTAGAGCATGCTTTCCACCATCGTTACAGCCTCATTGTCTGCCATACCACAAGTTTCTTATTATTTGAGCCTTCGAAAGCTACTTGGGGACAATTTATTACTCAAATATATCCCCGGCACAAAGCAAGGCGCTTATCTCTTCCAGTGGCCCCTCCCACGTGGCAAGTAACACCTTTCCGGGGTTTAAAATATCCAAAGCATCATCGTCGCTATGACGTTATCTCGGCACGAGGAGCACCCTTCTGTAAGACCTGTAAGGACGGTCCCCAGCAGACGTTTGTACACTGCAGTGGCCAAAATGTCACCCACTGTTGGCCGTGTTCGTTGGCATTGGTGCTCCAGCGTTCAAGATAAGCTGGTATTTCCAAGGCACTCGCATTACTTTTACTAGCAAAGGTGAAGTCTACCTTTTCCGCGAAAAGGGGACTCATCTTACCGGTTTTGTTGGCACTTTTGGTGTAATTGCCCCGGGTGTCAATGGAAACGTTTGCAGATTTGCAACCCAAAACATGTCGATAATGAGATTCTTCACTTTTTTTTCTTGGCACTTTGGATTTACCGTGAGTTATCCTGTTTGCCGAAAAGCACAAGCTACTTTGAAGACTATAGATGTTTTCTATGGGATGCTAGCTAGTTTAGTAACGCTTATGATGTTTTCGCCATGTAATCACTTAACACATCTATAAATCCACTATTGGATGTCATCTTTTTCGAATCATACTAATACAAGTAGTATTTTTTCACAAATTTACCTATGAACTTGTCGTACTTTGTCTTCAAATGCTTTCAGTTATCTCATTCAACAGGTCTCATCCATCTTATCCACGGTCTAATCCTTGTAAGCACATTGAATTAATTAAATTATTAAAATCGTTTTTTTTTTCTATTTTCTTCTAACCCAGTAAACGATTTGGAAATCTGTCAATCTCGGCAAGACTGTGAATGACATATGTGCGAGACACAATGTGAAATGACGAACCTCAAGTGAGTTTTCCTATGCAGATGACCCATCATCCATGGGAAAATGGGTTGATTGCCAGAAAAAAAACACAAACGCTATTCTCGATCTCATCCAGCCAGCCTCCCTACGCCACAACATCGGGCGTTCAATCGATGTTATCACTCATGCTATCCACAACCACCGCACCGCGTGTCGTGGTATGTTGTTTATGGAATCGAGATAGAACTGCAAAGAGCCGAGCGCTGCTAGCTGCGAGCTTTCAATCACGTCCCTTCATTCATAAGGGGCTGTCCATAAACCACGTGGTCATTTTTTTGGGACTTCTCAACCCCCCCCCCCCCCCCCGCGTGGTCATTAGTCCATACAATTTTTTTTATTCATCCCCACAAAATGGTCATCGGCCGAACCCCCCCCTCATGACCACGTGGTTTATGGACAGCCCCTAACCGACGAGGAGGCAAAGCTCCAGCGGCGGAGGATAAGATAGCACTGCACTGCACTGGTGTGCGGGGAAGGATGAAAACGATCAAAATGGAAATAATTGCCTTGGTAAATTGGCGTGAAATCAGTCGAAAACGCCGCCCCGGCTGGTTATGCGTATGTGTGCCGGGTGTGGGTGTATGTGTGTGAGCTTGCGATTTGCATTTTCTTTGATCACATGCTTCGATTCGATCGAAATGCGAGCATTTTGGAAAGTGGAACGTGCGTGCAATTGGGAAACAACTGGAAACATTGTGGGATGCGGCCGATAAGCTCGTTTTATCAAGTGCGTTTGAAGGTTTGTATGTTCGTAATTTCAAATCACCGAGTGAATGTTATTTGTAGGGATTTTTGTGGACTGTATAACTTTTATGTTCAATCGCTGAACGAGTCCAAACACGACTTACAAAACTAAATTTCCGGAATAATAATTTCACATAACCCTAATAGATGAAATATGCTAATAATAAAACATTTGAAAAAAGATTCAATCAAAATTAATCATATTAAGACTGATGTCAAAGAACAGAAGCTGTAATAAGGATGTTGGAGATTGCTTTCGCGTTTATATTTAATGTTATGTCCTCAAACCAGTCAATGAATGTACTGCCAAAGCTTTGCTTAAACCATCTCGGAAGCATTCACTGACGGAATGCATGTAAGGTAGATGCAATGCCAATTTCAGAGTTATTCCAAGTTGAGGTAAAGCACCCTTAAATTGAGACGTCGTTCATAACAATTTGAAATCGACTTTTTCTGGTGTTTGTTTAGCCAAAGTTGCAAATATTTGCACACGTGCACAACTCTCAATCCGTCGCAACCAGAAAGTTCACCGCAAAAATGGAGCACAAATAGTTTCTTCTTGCAGTAATTTCGAAAGTGCAATGCTGCCTTCAGATGTATGCACTAGTGTATGTATTCGGTAGTTGAATTTCATTCTGACTGAAAATCAACATTTGGGGATAAAATTGGTAACCGGCAAATAGAAGTTTGTGCACCTGATCTAGAGTTAAGGATTTACATAGTTCGTTATGGTACGGAATGATGTAGAACCGCCAAAAAAATCGTACTGCAATCGTACCTTTTTAAGGCATTGGCGGAGGGTGGCATAAAAGGAAGGACTTTTGTACATAGGGTTTTAGTGACGAAACTAAGTTCGTGAGAACAGGTCTTCTTCCTGGAAATTTGTGGTGGGGTTAAAGGCATTTCCGGGAAGATTCCAGAGAGCACAAAAGAAGGAAATTCTAATGGACTTCAGGGGTGTTTCAGATGGGTTTAGGAGCCCTTAAGGGTGTTCCGACAGAGATCTCCTGAAGCGCTCCTGAGTCTCCTTGAGATTTACTGCAACACCCTGAAACACACCTGAGACCTCCTGATACCCCTTCAGTCCCCCTTGAACAACCTTGAGACCTTCAGGTACTCTGCTGAAACCTCTTGGAAGTCCCTGAAACGCCCCTGAAATACACTGGAACTAAGACCTCTTGAAACGCTCTTGAGACCCACAAGGTTTCCTCTGGAATAAACCCGTGACCTCCTGAGATCAACTGAAATCACCTGATCCGCCTTTAGAACATCCAAGCACCCCTTTGAAAAACCATCCATGAATATCCTTAGAAATTTCTCAATATATTCTTTAAAAAATCATCCAGACAACTAAAAGAGGATTTGAAAAAAAATCTGTCATAAATGAGTTCGAAGATTTCTATGAAAATTCCACCAGGAATTCTTCCAGGTTTTACTTAAGAAAATAGATGAAGGAAACCTTTGATTTTTTCCAATGTGTTTTTTTAAAAATTACACCATAAGCTAATTTAAGAATTCTTTCACTTAATTCTTTTAGAATGCCTTAAAGGGTTCCTTCAAAACTATCTCCAAACATTTTATCAATATTGTAGGAATTTCTTCAAAAATTTCAACAAGGGATTTCATTAAGTTTTTCATTGAGTGTTGCAGAAACTCCTCTAAAAGTTTTTTCAAAACTTTTAAAATGATTTCTTCAAAAATTCTTCCATTGATACCTTAAATAATTCCTTGAGAAATTTCTACAGAGATTCTTGGAGAAATTCTTACAAGCATTTTTTTTTAATTATTAAAAATTATCAGAACCACTTACTGTCAGAGACATATCTTGAAACTCATTCAGATATTCCTTCTGGAATTCTTTCAGCTATTGTTCCAGTTTTTTTTTTCAGAAATTCTTCCAGAAAATGCATAAAAAATCGAAAAATATTTATAGGAATTTCTAATGACATCCCTTGAAGATTGTCTGAAGCGATTCCTTAAGAAGCTTCTTATGGTACCTTCGGAGATTTCCAGTTCCAGGAATTCTTAGAAGAGCTTCTGGAGATATTTGTAGAGGAATTCATGAACGAATTTCTTATATATTTCTGAAGATTTAAAAAGATACTGGGTCATTAGGCCGAAGGTCATTAGGCCGAATGGTCATTAGGCCGAATGGTCATCAGGACGAATTGAAAGTTAGCCGTTGTTTTTACTTTTTCCCACAATTTTTGTCAAAAACTGGTTTAACAATGAAACTAGAAAGAATAGCCTATGTTTTAAAGAAGGAAAAATTTATGAATTGAATATCAGCAGTTTCAGCGCCAAAAACTATTTTAGCAATGATACTAGAAAGAACAGCCTATATTTAAAAGAAAAAAAATTCATGGGTAAAATATCAGTAGACATCAATAAAGTATCTTCTTAATAACTTGATGATTTTGTGGCTATATCGGTCTCTTTCTACTCATAGTATAAGGGAGTAGAGATCAAAGTGGATAATGATGTATTCGTTCAATACATGGCCTACTTGCCTAATTTCACCTTCTATAAAAAATGTTCACACTTGTTCGCTACCTAGCGAATTCTATCATATCTATCATTTCATTATCCACTTTGATCTCTACTCCCTTATAATATGAGTAGAAAGAGACCGATATAGCCACAAAATCATCAAGTTATTAATAGAATACGGTCGATAAATCAGTATATAAAGTATCTTCGTGCCTGTCACACGATACACACATGCAAATTGGTCATTTGCAGAGGAAGCTCTCAGTTAATAACTGTGGAAGTGTTCATAGAACACTAAGCTGAGAAGCAGGCTTTGTCTCAGTGGGGACGTAACGGCAAGAATAAGACCCAATGACCATTCGGCCTGATGACCATTCGGCCTGATGACCATTCGGCTTGATGACCATTCGGCCTGATGACCATTCGGCCTGATGACCTTCGATCGAATGGCCTGACACCACAAAAAAATCCCTTGACAAATTTCCTGGAAATATCCGAAGAAGAAACTGGAGAATTTCTTCAGAAATATTCAAAGAAATACACGAAGGAGTACATGAACGAACTTCTGCAGCAATCCTTGAAGAAACTTCCTCAACAATACCAGAAAGAATGCCAGGAGAGATTCCTGAAGGAATTTTTGAAGAAATTACTTGTGATAGTTGGTCTTATGCCGAGGCCCGTGGCGTAGTGGTCACACTTTCACTTCAGAGGTGAATGGTCTCATGGGTTCAATCCCAGCCCCAACACTTGTAATTTTTCAGTCTGTTGCTCTTCCTCTCGAGATGACACCTGATCCTCTTCTGAGCAATATGCTCTAACGGAACCGGAAACTTTAATATCGGCTAACGGCAACTTATAATGGACGACGACCCCCAGTCGGACTGGAAAAAGGAAAAACACACACATCAACAACCTCGTGCTCATCATTCTATGTACCATGGACAGGGTAGGAAAGTGACATCAGCGCAAAGGCAACCAGTTTTATAATGTAGAATTAGAATAGAAATGACGCTGTACAAAGTGTAAATGCAGCTGCCAATTGGAATCGCTCCCGCAGTGCTAAAGTGGACAAACGAGCTGTAAATTAGGGTTGTAGGTCATTTCCCAGAACCCATTCCCCAGAAAGACATTCCCCAACAAGACATTCCCCAGAACCAAGCATGGGAAAACTCATTCGCTCACCCGAATGCCGGCGATGCAAAATAGCAAAAAGAACGCCAACAACCCAATACTGAGTGAGAGCACGGCGCACTAAGAACGAAGGCAACACGAACGGCTCGCAACCGACGCCACCGAAGCGAATCAGGAGAGAAAGAAATAGAGTGCGAAATGAATCAGCTTGCATCGGTGTATACGAAAAGAACGTTCGCTCTCTCAACTACCGAGTGGCATTCAGCTGATTGAATCAAAACGCACTCACTGATTCAATTCCCAGTACTGAATGCTTCCGCTGAACGCTAAGTGAACGTTCCAATATGAATGCGCTCGCACCCGACTCAGTACGCAAACACTCGTTCAATCTTGATTCGTTCACCTTCGGCACTCAGATTCGGTAGCGATTCATTCGGCCGTCGTTGCTTGCGTCGCCCGGTGCTCGGCGATTAGAAAGAATGGGCAATGAAAGTGGAAAGATTTTGCATGGCTGGGGGAGTAGCACACTCGCATCAGATTGTGCGTGGAGGTGAGTGAGGGATACGCAATAATTGAATGATTTTTTCCCATCCTTGCCCAGAACAGTGTTGGTAAAATCACACCCAAAGCAAACTCGCGCGCAATTCTGAATCATTTTCTCACGCGCGAGATTTTCATGCAAAATCACGCTCTCACGAGTCAAGCGCCAGAATCTCGTTTGCTTGTAAAGCGAACCCAAATCAATTTGAACGACATTCAATGTCGTTGTACGCTAGACTTGCTTTTATTCTACCATATAATTCTAAAAACTTCGATGAAAATAATAAGAATACCAAGAAATAAATCAATGAGTGAAATCACGAGTCAACTCATGCATGATTTTTTCGGCGGTGAGTTTGGCGAGTCAAGAATCTTGACTCGCCAAACTCACCGCCGAAAAAATCATGCATGAGCAGGCTTGTAAACATTCGACACTTTTCACTACCTTCGTTTCGTTGCCGCGGTCGGGTGTCAGCTTGCTTTGTTTCATTCGAGCGTGACCGCTACCTCTTACACACAACACGGGCGGCAGAAAGAAGATCAATAAACAAAAAAAAGGATCAAATCAACGTCGTCTGTCACGATGACATTTGTCTAATTCCAGCTTTTTGCAAGATTGCAGCTAATTTTGATTAAGATTGGTTTAATATTAGTTTACTCGTGTGTGATAAATCGATTACAACACATACATGCATCCAAAACAGCTCTCTTTATGGGAAAGACAGGAATAACAAAAACCGAACCATCTTTCGAAGACGCAATCGTGGTCAAGCGCATTCATTCAACATTTTTGTTCCGAACAGTAGTATGATCGCTTGTGTTGTGAATGTTGGAGACAAAGGCATCCGAATATCTACGAAAAGGTGTCAAAGACTGTGATCGCTAACAAGACTGGTCAAGAATCGCACGTGAAACAACTCAACCATGAGATTTGAGAATTTGAGTTTTTAACAACACTGCCCCAGAATGGGACATTCCACAGAAAATGTTTGACATATTTTCTCAATATTTTGTATCATATTTATATAGATTTTTGTTTTAGCTATTTTAGCTTATTTTATTGTATAGTTTATTATATAAAACGCATTAAAATGATCCATTTTGTTTCGAAGAAATCTACACCGTGTCCAATAAGTTCTCATACAAAATCAAATTGAATTAATTTCACATCTGTATTAGCATTTTCGAAGTAAATTTGTTTATTGAACGGCCAACTAACACTGATCAAATACAGCATATGTTTTGGAATTAATTGTCCTTTATCCTTCTCTACTGATCGCTTATGTGTCGTAAGTCCATTTCAGCTGGCATGGCACGCACGCCATTTCATTGGTATTTCGTCTCATTTTAACGAGTAATGGTTTTACGTTGAAATAAATTAGGTTCCTGTCCTCACAATTGCTAGTAGCAACTATGACCAGAAGAGAAAAAATTATAAGACCCTGTATAGGTAAAGCACGAAGCCGTTTTATTTTGTACAAAATAATACGTAAATTAAACATAAATGGCCATTTATTTGTTTTAATGATATTTGTTGTGTTAAAAAAACATGGATGCATTTTGTATTGTTCTTTCACACACTTCTCACTTCTAAAACATGCTTGTATTCCTATTGTGGTAAATTTAGTCCAAAATTTACGTTTTATGATGATTATGTTTAATATAACGGTCATTTTCAAGTTCAGTTGAGCTAACTTGCAATTTTTTCCAATATCATCACTAAAATTGTATTGTTTTAGCCTTAGTATATCCATTTGGTACAATACATGAGATACAAACTCACAATTTAACCTTATGGACTCTTTTTAGCAACCGTAGAATGAAAAACTTTTCGAACATTTTTCTTGGGTGCCAGAGTACAAGCATTTCAGAAAACGGAAGTGTACTTCTAGGCTTATAAAAACAAATAAAAATAATTTTATTCTCATTCGTATGCTTCATTTAATCAGCATTATGTTACCCTTCAATACATGTATTCATTTTGAAAATATTAATCACAGATGTGAAATAGAATTATATAATCTAAATTTGTATTTTGTATGAGAACTTATTGGACACGCTGTACTTGCTGCTCAAAATCGAAGCAATTTCTTGAATACTGTCTTGGATGCTTAAACCTTCATCAGCGTTGAATAATTCGCTTCAACTTTTCATTTTTGTTCAGCAGAGCCTTAATAATCCCTTTCACACAATGCTCTCCTTGTCGAAATCTCATGTACTCCGATGATGTAGATGTAGATTGATCTTCTTCCTGAAATGTCTTGAGCACCGCATAGAACTTTTGGTCTCCTCCGCCCTTGAACAGTGAATCAAACTTGTTATGGAAACCTTCTATATCACATTTGTTGTTCGTGGCAAATCAGATAAGGTATTCTGGCGCACCGACCACAATTTTGGAGGGAACCGAGGTGAACATTTTGCTTTACCTTGCCTGTTCCCAAAGCATAGTTCCTTTCCAAATACTTGAAGAAAGGCTGCATGGACTTAGGCGATGATTTTTGGACAAGCTTGAAGCCTGTTGGCACGTCTTTAGGTTCTAAAAACGCCAACGCTTCAGCTTGACGAAAAGCTTTTTGCACGTTAATATTCCTGGGATATTCTCCTCTTAGCCGTAAATCCTGGATTTTCTTTCCCCAATTCTTACTGAGATGAAAGAAACAACCTTTCTTGTCTGACTTAGGGAAGACAGCTTCAATCGCCTTGATTTCAACCAATTCGAAATCAGTTATTAAATATGATTGGTGGATTCAGATCAATACCGTTGTCTTTCGCAATGCTCTTCAAGAAACGCAACGCTTTCTTGTATTTTTCTGCCTTTTGATGGAAGCGAAATATGCACGAATGGTACACATTTTGGAGCCAACCCACCACTAATAGAACCGTGAATGGTAAATACATATTTGTCTGAACCCTTTGGACGCCGATGAAAATGTTCCATCAACAATAACTACGCTACTTTGCTGAACCGCTCGCACTACCCAACTAACAATCACTCATTTAACAGGCACCATCATGACGAATTAATTCAGCATAATGTTGAATAACATTTGAATTATTTTCACGTACAACCTATGTTCGGGTTTTGTTCACACAAATTTGGAGAAGTTATAAAGCATCATGTTGTGCACCAACTTAATTTTAATCAGTATTTTTATCGCACGGTGAGAAAACTTGTATCGAATGCGGCCAAAAAGTATTGGTCCTTATTGAAGATATTGTTTCCAGACGAACTTATTGCGATTTGAATATGTTTTTATTTTCATTATAAAATATCGATCTTTAAAAATGTATGATAATATGTGGTGCGGTATGGTCTTGGACATGGTGCATTCACAGCATCTGTTCAGGTTATCTACTCATGCTCAGTCGAAGATCCGTTAAGCAATTTTTTATTTATGCTTGTGTTATGGAATCTTGATGTTATGTTCAATAAATAGTGCATAAGGATGTTTAGGGATACTTGAAATGTGTCGATTTCTGAATGCTTTTTAATTATCTGGGTGACTGTGGGAACAATATTCAGTAAACACGACAGCACTGAACCCAAGTAGCACTTGTAACTTAGGAAATATTTTAGAAAAATGTTAAAGATTGCATAGCCGTTTCACTTCAGACTAATGGTAACAAATCTATTTTTGCAGTACACATTGTGGTTGCTCAGACATTACAATGCAACCTTAATTTTGCATAAGCTACATTAATGTCACACAGTGGCTTCCGTGAAACATGCTCTGGAACTGTCAAATTCCAAAAGTTGCATTTTTGACATCATCCTGTTACATTGAAACCAAACACCAAAACAAATGACCAGACCAGTTGCTGCGAAGTCAATGTTTGGTTACCATGTATCATGTTACCGAAAGTCGTTTCCAAATGACGGCAGTGTAACTTTTTTGTTGTTACATTGTAAACACATATAAGACGCACAAAAACGTTCGATTACTTGGTCACAAATGTGCAACTTACCAGTTACTAACAGGTTGAGTTCAACACTGCATGTCAAAAGTATCAACTAATTAGATATTTTTGTATGCTAAAACTCTTGCTAAAACTTAAACAACAAATTCGATGTTTTCACCTTTTTATATAAAAGATGCATTTAAAAATACTTGCTTCAAATTCTGTAGTGCAGAGTCCTGTATAAAACAATGTATTATGTGGATAATGATATTTTCAGACATATAACCGGCAATGTAGGTTCAGCTCAGTAATCACAATGGCGATTACTTGTTTCAGTTACAAAATAACTGACATAAAATTGCTTTCAGTTATGATTTTGGAGTTTTAATCAAACAAAATAGAAAGAAAACTTACCACATTTGACAAAAAAGGCCTGGCAAGCCTAGTATCCTTCTTCCCGTTCAAAAAACCGTATAAAATTTCAGTGAGTCATGCAAATGCATATGCTGAAATTAATGAATTTCGCAAGCGCGCGTGTTTTCCGTTAGTAAAACTGGCAATTTCACCGGAAAAATACAATTGCCAGGCTCATTTAGGATACCGACCAAAAACATTTCCATTTTATTTGAGAGGTACTTTATTCAATCGCCATTGCCATGCATGGTAGGTCCATCATCATCATTTCTCATAATTGTTATGTCGAAACCAACAATGTAACTTCGAGTTTATTTTTCTATCGCAGTGTAAACAAACTACATTACACATTGGTTACCATCTAATCTCTTATGCAACAAACCACATGTTGCACAAAGGCTCCACCTCCTGCGCTTTTTCGGTTGCACAGCTGTGGGAATCGATGTTGCAGTAATTTAGAATCGACTTTTGCATTTGTCGCATAGAAATTACCGTGATTTAGTTGTAACAAAGTGTGCTGCTAGGGAAATGTCAAATGCATCGATCCAAGTGTCTCGTACAATCGAACTACTGCGGAAGATAAAATATATAATAATCAAGGTACAACATATCTTGTTACATACTAATATTAAAAAAAACCCAGATTAATCCACCTAGTGGTGATAGTGCCTTTCTCGTCGAATATGTACTCATGAACTTTTCGTCGACGTTAGCCAAAATGTTCCTGAATCCTGAAAACACGTCAAATAGAAAAGCAACAATTTTAACAAAGCCATCATCGATTTTCGAAACTTATTGATGATATATATTCCGATGTTATGTTCAACAGCAAAACAGAGCTGAAAAATATCAGACCTCTCAGTTGACTGCTTGACCACCTTAACCCTAGTCGTGTATTGGGGTCATTATAACCCCATTCCATCCACTACGGTAGCGGGGTGAGCATCAGCTAATGCATGAAGAAGGTTAACTTTATTCACAATCACAGAACAAAGTGATCTTCGCCAATGTTTATTTCAGCACACTTTAGGCTATATATTATTATCATTGTTAACATGATTCATGTAAAATTTGACCTTCCTTTGAGAAAAATTCATTCAAATTCTTGAATTTCATTTCCATTCAAATTTCAATCGCAATAAGAAAAGTGAGGGCTCAACCAGCTGCACCCAAATTGTGAGCAGTAATTTTAGAAGCATTAGGAGATTGGAGATTGAAAAACTGTATAAGGTGTTGATGCGATTAAATTATATTTTTTCCATAAAACGTCTTCCTTCCTACTATACATTTACACCGCAGGAATCTGAAATGGTGTGATTTGAAGAGATCGCTTTGGTCACGATTTTGTACTCTTGCATATATAATCTTATAATCTTACCCAACGTTTACATGCTATCAAAAAAGCCACAATTTGATTTATCGCTTTGACATTTATTTTGTTCACCTTTATTATTCCGCTATTTGATGAGCAGCATGCATGGGTTTTGTTATATTTTGCGTTTGACCACTTCCGGCGGGACACCTGCAACCGATTCTGGTTGTCTCAAATATGGTCTGTGACTATGTTTTTGTCAACTGTTCATCGGGTTACCTGAGAAGCCGAAATATAATGTGATCTGAGGCTATTTTCTTGCTAACCGTTCGGCAAATTTTTGAAAAAGCCGCGATTTTATGTATCGCATGCGTGATTTTGATCCACTTCTATTAAATCACTTCCAATGGAACACCCGCAACCGATTCCGAAATATTATTACAAGCTCTAGATGTGGCCTGAGACTATTTTCTTGTTGACCGTTCATCAGATTATCATAAACGCCGCTATGGTTTAGTTCCCTTCTATATTTTACCACTTCCGACGCGTTACTCGTCTTGTCACCAGATCTGGAACACTACCGGTTCTCCCAAATATGGTCTGAGATTATTTGTTGATTAACCGTTTATCTTGTTACTGAATAAGTCATTGATATGTCGCATGTATTGGTTCTCTTTTACATTTGACCATTTCTGGTGGGACACCCGTAATCGGTTCCGTAACACACTGATATGGCTTGCGTCTATTTTCTTGCATCTCTTCAACATGTTACCTAAAAAGCCGTGAATTGAGCTATCACATGCATGGGTTTGGTGTCACTTCCGGTCCGGAACCGGTTGCGGAACACTACCGATAGTATCTTAAATAGTCTGAGCCTATTTGCTTGCTAAAGTTTATTAGATTATCAAAAAAGCCATGGGTTTGGTTCAATTTTATATTGAGCCGCTTCCGGAGGGAAACCCGGAACTAGTTTCAGCACTACTGACAGTCCATAATGTGGTCTTAGCCTACTTCCTCATTAAGTTGTTGAAAAAGCTGTGATTTGATGTGCCGTATTCAAAAGTTTTGTCAATTTTTATATACGGCCACTTCCGGCGGAACACCCGGAACCGGTTCCGAAGCACTACCGGTGCAGATATGGTCTGAGACTGTTTTCTTGCTAACTGCTCATCAGGTTATCGAAAATGCCGCAGTTTGATGTGTCGCATGTATGGATTTGGTTCACTTATACATTTGGCCACTTCCGGCGCGACATCCGGAACCGGTTCTGGAACACAACCGGTTCAGAAATGGTCTGAGACTGTTTTCTTGCTAACTGCTCATCAGGTTATCGAAAATGCCACAGTTTGATGTGTCGCATGCATGAATTTGGTTCACTTTTATATTTGGCCACTTCCAGCGGAACTCCGGATCCGGTTCCGGAACACAACCGGCTCAGATATGGTCTGAGACTGTTTTCTTGCTAACTGCTCATCAGGTTATCGAAAATGCCGCAGTTTGATGTGTCGCATGCATTATTTTGGTTCACTTTTATATTTGGCCACTTCTGGCGGGACATCCGGATCCGGTTCCGGAACACAACCGGTTCAGATATGGTCTGAGACTGTTTTCTTGTTTACTGTCCATCAGGTTATCGAATTTGCCACAATTTGATGTGTCACATGCATGGATTTGGTTCACTTATATATTTGGCCACTTCCGGCGGGACACCCGGAACCGGTTCCGGAACACAACCGGTTCAGATATGGTCTGAGACTGTTTTCTTGCTAACTGTTCATCAGGTTATCCAAAATGCCGCAGTTTGATGTGTCGCATGTGTGTGTTTGTTACATTTTTATGTATGGCCCCTTCCAAGGGTACTGGTCCGGAACACGTAAATGGCCATAACTCCGGAACGGCTGGACCGATCCGAACCATTTTCAATAGGAAACAATGGGACCAGATTCCGCGTCGAATGAACCGTCGGTCATTAAAATCGGTTGAGGTTTACTGCCAAAAAGTGATGTGAGTTTTTTTGTACACATACACACATACACACACACACATACACACACACAGACATCACCTCAATTCGTCGAGCTGAGTCGATTGGTATATGTGACTCGACCCTTCGGGCCTTCTATCAAAAAGTCATTTTTGGAGTGAACATATAGCCTTTCCAGTACACTTAGTGTACGAGAAAGGCAATAAATGCCTCATTTTACGTTGATTACGTCTCTTGGCACTCAATGTTACACTACATAATTCTATTCTGTTTTATTTTATATGATTCGTTTAAAATTTTGGTTCCTTAATAACTTGGTTGTCTAAACAGTTTTAGCCATGATTTATCCCATAATCCGAACAAAGTTCCGAGTCAAACTATGACGGGCTGAAGGCGTTTATTTGACAAGTGAAAAGCACATTGTTCAGGAGCATATGCTTATCGATACATCGGCTTAATAAGATGCAGACAAATGTTTTGTTAAACTCTTTTGTTAAGGAATCAATGCTTGTCGAATAAATTTCTTGTTAAGCTTTTGAAAAGTGTTTTAATTTATCATTGTTGATACCGATGAGGAAAGTCGAACATTGACTATTTTCTCAATTGAAAAATCATTTAAACAGTAATGTGTAGAGCATAATTTTAGTTCAGCTATCATTACCATTATTAAGCAACAATTTAGCAAGCTTGCTTGTTTGTGACTTGCAATTGTTAGTTGGGTAGGTTGTTCAGCGTGCTAGAGATCATTAATCGGCCTTCCTCTAGTTCCACATTCTTCAGCAAAAACTGTTTTCCGTCATTCGTCACTGTATACTGCTCATCAATGCAGTCGTAGTCATCGGGGTCACGTGGAAGCTTTGCAGTGTTGCGTTTTCGTTTTATCATTTTGCGCTGAGCTGGCTTAAATGAAGTACCTAGCATATACATAAACAATCGTGTCATAAGCATGTTTGTTTTGAAATTGCATACAATGTAGACTCTAGGTTGCATGAAATAAACTTTAGAAATGGTATTCTATCACAATTTATGTTGCACTTAGATCTTGTAGAGAATTATGCCGCTGTTGTTCGAATACTTTTCTCTGGTTTCTCGGTTCCTTACCTAGCCTTTTTAACTTGGCCCTGTATTTTGCAGTCTCATTGGCCTGTGGATCAGGCATGTGACTATGCTCCGAGCAGCTCAATACAGTTTGAGTCCCGTGGCTCACGGCTGTTCTTGCTCGACCGTTGGATCACTTTGCGGTCTTTGACAAAGTTGTTTGATATATAGTCTCCTACAAAAATACCAAAGGGTTTGAATATTGAACGCATATAGCGCCACCTAGCGGCAATATTCAAAAACTTAAGATTTCTGCATACATTTGGTCACGATTTCCCATTCAAACTTCAAGCTTGTTAAGCGCCCTCTTAGGCTTAATCGATTTTGCGCAAATTTTGAACGTAGAAGGTAAGACAAAATTTTTGCTTTTCATATAAGTCTGGGCCAGCTTACTATTCATGCATTACATAAATTTGCATGCCAAAATACGATTAATATATGAGGAATAAGAAGAAAATGTCTAGTCCATTATTTAAGTATTCAGCTTCTGGTGTCCCCCTCATGTGGTTTCCCCAGGTTCCCCTGAGGCCATCATGCAGTACTACACACCCTGTAATTCATAAGGACTGTATCGGAAATTAACTATAAACGTTCACAACTGCCTAAAAAATAATCTATCTATATATATAAAAATGAGTTTAAAGTTCCTTTGAGGCAACAAAACTCAAGAACGGGTAGACCGATCGGCATGACTCTTACATGGTTCGATTCGTATTCGTGGTGGCTGTGTTTATATGTAGGAAAAGTTACAAAAATTATCTAGATAAGTATGAAAATTATGAAATAACTGATTTTTAATGCCCTGGGAAGTAATTCAACACGATCGAAATAAAACTAATCTAGAGTGCGGTGCTGCAATGACCTCAACGGTTGTCAAACCACTACAACTTGGCAAGACTAAGTCTGCCGGGTCAGCTAGTTTGAAATAAACATAACTTTATTTTTGGAGTTACTATATAAACCTTTTAAATAAAAAATGTCAGTTCTGATTTTCAAAAAATAATCATTTATCTTGGACTTTTATCTCAAAGATTGCACATATGTTTTAAAAATTTCGGACATCTCCTAAAAATATGAAATTGCGATAACTGTGGGAAAATATTCATTTTTTCTCTTATTTTTGCACAAATATATTCTTTTCCAGTATGTTCATGAACGGGCGGCTGAACGGGCTCGTTTAAAAGTTAACCATCACTGTTAACTTCTTTTCCCGATCAGCCTAGATAGCTGTGTAGTGTCGGTAGCGGTTGTCTCAATTGGCTAATAATAACACTACGGACCACCTGTTCCGGGGGTAAAAGTCCACAAAACAGGGAACCCCAATCCAAGGTGTCAAGCGACTCGTGCTGATGGATGAATGGTTGAGGGGGTTTAAAATATGCTCGATCTTTAACGGAGCCCGTAATGTAGGTAGATCGCCTTTATGTGTTGCGTTACGGTTAAAGATCTACCAAACCGAACCCTAGTGACATCCGGTTTGTCAAGTTGGGGTAATGTATTTTGGTAAGGACTCATGGTACAACGTCCTCGTTACTGGTGACAGTTTCTAAAATTGAATTTATTCTCCCTTGCTGATATTCGGATACCCGGATCTATCAGGGTATTCGTGGTGGCTGTGTTTATATGTAGGAAAAGTTACAAAAATTATCTAGATAAGTATGAAAATTATGAAATAACTGATTTTTAATGCCCTGGGAAGTAATTCAACACGATCGAAATAAAACTAATCTAGAGTGCGGTGCTGCAATGACCTCAACGGTTGTCAAACCACTACAACTTGGCAAGACTAAGTCTGCCGGGTCAGCTAGTTTGAAATAAACATAACTTTATTTTTGGAGTTACTATATAAACCTCGGACTTTGCCCACCTGAGACTACACTTGATGTTAGGAAAACAAACATGCTTTACGTATCTAACTGCGTACTAACCTATCAAGGACTGTTAAGTTCTGGTAATTCAAGGACAGACTTGCAATTCAAGGACTGACTTGACAGAATTTTGCAACTAGCCTAAAGTCCCGGGTTTTTCATTGTTGTCCTGGGACTAAACTAGAAGCAAGACATGGATGGGGCTAGAGTTCCGATGCATGGGTAAATATCAGTACCACCGTTTTGTTTTTCTCAGAATACAAATAGATTGTGTTTGATTAGGGGCGCTCTTTCACTGGGATTTAAATCTCTATGATAACGGGACCTTTTCATCGCAATCGATTTCTTGCACCTCTGGGATAACAAAACAGGAACTGTACAGAAATCGATGCTTCAGTGCCTCTCAATGACAATGGAGTAGTACGACATGCACTAAATACTTAGGATACGGGTAATGCCACAAAAGATCTAAATACTGGTCGCAGTGGCTCACCCGAAAAGAAAAAAAAAATGTTCATGATATTTTTATCAAAAAAAAAATAAAAATTCCTCCGCAGATTAGCGCAATTCTTATAAATGAAAAAAGGCCATTTTACGAGGGACTATTTTTTTATGCGTCTTCAAAGAACGATTACGCAAATAAAAAATAGATAAAGTTGAAAATTCGCATTTTTTTTCTATTGGGCATGTATTTAAATTTATTGAAGAGGTAGTTTTACCAGAGAACGGAATTTTATAACCACTGAAGATATTTAAAACAGAGCGTCAAAGTTCGACCAAAAAGTAGGTGCTTTTTTGGGATAGACCATTTTCTGCATGTTGGAGGTTTTTCTATCCAAAATAAGAATTTTAAAACTCGGAATTGAGTGATATGTTATGTGTACATCACTGCTAGTTATAATCATTATTTTCCAGATTTTACTCGTACACTTTTTTTTCGCTACAAATTTTGAAAATGTTAAAAAATTTAAAAAAAATGGCATTTTGTACAGATTTTTATTTTTTGTGGTATACTCATAGAAGCATATTTTCAATATTACTAAACATTTTCCAAATTTCTTCAAGCTATTCTAACTTTACTATATTGTGAAGATTTCATAGAAAAGCCGGAATAAAAAGACCAACCGTGCTTCGAGATAGAGAATTTTGAGCGTATATAGTTGAGGGGATTAGAAGCAAAGGGGTGTAAGTGACAAAAACCCACTTTCGAGTAAATGAGGTTTAAAATTTTTGACCAAATTTTCATCCCATAAAAACTGTATGAAGTTCCAAAATTCACCCAATTTTCTCTGATTTATTGTAATTTTTCCAATCATCGTAGAAACAATTTTGAAAAAGTTCCTGAAAGCTTGAAATCTGAAGAATTGCATGATATTCTCAGCTCAAAATCGACAAAATGGTCACTTACACCCCTTTGATTCTAGGCCCCTCAGTTAATTTCCGATACAGTCCTTATCAGGGCCCTACATTTTCAATTTCAATTGAAATTTTCAGACGAAGTTTGTAAACAATGGTTTCAATCGTCAATGGAAACAAGGCGCCGTCGTCGTCGCTCAGCCCGACTGTCATCGTCACCGATGAACCGACGGTGCTGCGTCGTCACAGACGCCACTTTGTTTCGCACTCACAAGCTCACGTACGCTCGTTCGACATCGAATGAATTTCTCTGTTATAACTCAATTAATGTGTGTAACAACCGGCAAATCTGTGTAATGTTAATGTATGCTATGCATATTTTACTGAAATAGTTCATTACCCATAAAAATATTAAGCAAACATACATTTTAGACAATTTGAAAATTTCAATTGAATCCCAGTCGGTGTGAAAATGAGCCGCCACCCGTCGTTGCGTCGAAGAAAGTGACAAGAAGGGCGGCTGAAGCGAAGCGCATGCATGTTGTTTTGAATGTTCCCGTCGTCGGCGTCCGTCCGATGCTGATGGGCGCTCGCTTTCAGCGTCATGTTTTGGTTTCGACGATGTAGGCCCCTGGTCCTTATGCATCGTTTTCTATAGTATAGTATAGTAAAGGTAGGGGTTTTAGGCATTTTCGGTAAAAGGCGGAGGGCGCCTAGTATATGACATTGGGATAAAAGGGGGTTTTAACACCTAAACCCCCTCCCCCACACTTGCGCACGGGCTTGCCTTGTGGATAAGGTTTTGGATCGCCACTCCGGAGGTGGCGGGTTTGATTCCCGATCTCGTACGGAACTTTTCTCGACTTCCTGGATTTAGTGTATCATTGTGCTTGCCTAACAATGTTCAAAGTCATGCAATGGCAGGCAAAGAAAGCCTTTCAATTCGATTAATAACTGCGTACCTAAGTGCTCAAGAACAGTGAGTTTGAAGAGTGGCATGACAAGTTCCAGTGGAAACGTATAGTCACAAAGAAAAAGAAGATCTATTCGTAAAGTGGCATAGTGGGATTTCCTAGATCACAAAATACCGGTTACATTTATTCCACATTGCAGACGAAACGAGTCATTTGAAGTGATTTTTGCTGTTTCAATAGATCGATCTTTTGCTTGTATGTACCAAATTCAAGTGCCTATCAGTAAGCTATAGATTGGGTCGATTCAGTAATCCACAGGAATAAATCCGTTTCTATTCCAGATGAGAATTTATTGCAGCTCTCTAGCGACTTGAATGACTAATCGTACACGGTAACATGAAATTACAAGAAGCGTGTCAGAAATTACTGATTTACTAACCAACTAATCACGTACAGTCTCGCGGCACTCACTCAGATATAAAACTGACTCTTAATCTTATGGTGCGCAAAACTCCGCCACAGTGTCTAACTTGTAACAAGCGTGTAAACCAAATGGGAAAAGAAACAACGAATACAATTTCGAAACCGGTCAGTTCGCATCAGTCATAACAACGCAGCGGAGCGGATCTCTCGCTAGTAAGAAATCGTCGACATGATCACTTGGTTTCGTGCTTTTGCATTCCTCGCGTTGTTTTTGTCGCTAGTTCAAGGTAAAACGCGATTGTGACCGACCGCATAGATCTTCTTGATTGTAATTATACACAGTAATGTTAATTCACTTGCAGGTCAACGTCTTTCCAAACGAAGTAAGTTTTGGTGGTGAATTTGGTTTTTGATCGTAGCTAAAAGAAACGCACTTCTTGCAGAATGTTCGGAATTTCGCGAGCAGACGATTCAGAGGGCGCAATTCATCTACCTGCTGCCGAAACCCGACCCGATTTTGGTGGAGATATTCAACTGCTCCAAGACTGTGAACCTTATTGTCAACGGAGAGGACGCCAAACCGGGAGAGTTTCCTCACCAAGCGTTGATCGGATGGAGATCCAAGACAAACCCTAGGAAGTATGATTTCCTGTGTGGTGGTTCACTGATTAGTGAACGGTTCGTGCTGACTGCAGCTCATTGCTTTATACCTGGACGACCGCAAATCGTGCGACTAGGGGAAAATGATCTGACGAACGATAACGACAACCAGGAAGACTATGAGATTGAAGATTATACTCTGCACCCAAAGTACAAATTCTCAGCATCGTATCATGACATTGCACTGATCAAACTGGCAGAAGACGTAACGTTCTCGTTTTTTGTTCGGCCAGCTTGCCTTTGGGACACAATTGCAATGAACGTCACGAAAGTAGTTGCCACCGGATTTGGGTTCACCGAGGAACTGAAAATGTCCGATATACTGCAAAAGGTTCCGCTGGATCTGTTCGCCAAGGATGAATGCGTGCAACAATATGCCGGTCAGCGTAAGTTCAAGCAGGGCATCATCGATCAGCAGCTTTGCATTGGCAGCGAACATGAGGAACGGGACACCTGTCAGGGCGATTCCGGAGGTCCGGTTCAGGTCATAACGGAAACCAACGGTTGCATCCACCATGTGCTCGCTGTGACCTCTGCGGGATCATTTTGCGGGGTTGGACGTTCCCCTGCAGTTTATACGAGGGTGGCCAGCTACATCGATTGGATCGAAAGCATCGTTTGGAAGTAGTGACCGACTTTTCGCAATATACATATAAATTTAAACTCAGACTCCTGTAACGTTTTGACGTTTTTATTCTGTTTAAGTAAAATAAAGTTTGAATTCAATTAGATTAAATGGTTATATTTTTTGAATATTTCGATTTTGATTTTAAGATTTGTTTTTTTTTATAATTCATTATTAGTTTTCATGATTATTTTAGTTTAATTTGTAGCTTTTGACGTTTTTATCTTTTTAAGTAAGATCTTAATTGAATCGGATTCGTTGAATTTGCCTTAGTGTTTGAACCGTTTCATTTAGTATAGATTATCCGTTTCATATATGGTTTGTGTCTAGGCTAAGCTAATGACGATTCATGTTACGTATCTTATAGGACTTTTTCGATGGCGCAAAATAGTTTTACGGCCATGTGCGATTTGAATTTGGCGCACTTGTATATAATAGTTTGTAGATTGAATAGACGACTGCTTCAATAGCAGGAAATTTACTTGACTAGAGATTTCGACTGACTCCATCACTTTCAGTTTGAGTCGGCTGGTGAACAGAAGTGAGCTTCGGCGACCTTCTGCCACTTTTGTAGTTTGTAAAGGTGTGTAGTGTTGTAATTTAGCAACTCAGTGTTGTTTGAAGTGAATTTAATGTAAATTGTCTTTGTTTTCGTTGTTTAGTGAACTATTTTTTGGTTTTTGTCGCCAGGGGCAGACACTCTGTTCCCTGTGCGTTAGTTTATTGTATAAAAGGTAATTGTGCATTTGAATTCGTTTTAGTGTATATTGTTTTAACTCTGTGTTTCGTCCTTGGACCTTAGCGTCCAAGAGACGCTTTTTATTTCGGGCTTTAAGCCATATTCAGTGCTCTACTGGTGCTCTTCCTCGCCCGCCAATTACTGGCAGCCAAACGGAGTAAAGGGAGAACTTCCGGCCTACCTGCGTGCGGTTACGCATGATCGGGCAGAGTACCGGACCGCCGACACCCCCTCCGCATCGTTAATTCGGCGAACAATCGGAAGAGCCCACCGTCATCGATGATTGGCCACGAAGAGAGCATCGTCAACGACCAAAACCTGCTCAGGTACGTTATTCCCCAAGCAACACACATGTTATATAAGAGTTACGACAGCGCAAGTTTTGGTTGTATGGAAGTTAATTCGACGTAATTTCAACATTGTGTTAAAATTACGTAAAATAAACTTCTATACAACCAAAACTTGCGCTGCCGTAACTGTTATATAACATGTGTGTTGCTTGGGTCATGGCCATGATCACACACACACACACATACACACACACACACACTTGACGAGCATTTTTGTGAAAATAATATACATTTAGAATGAATTCAATTGCTTTGTTTTTCTTGTTTGTATTGTGTTATTTTGTTACTTCTAATTTTGTTCAAAGAACCGTTAAATAAATTCATTTCAGCGACATTTATTAGTTTTGTTGTTTTCAACTCCGTTTTGTTATGTAAGTTTCCGTTATTGTTCAGTTCCTTCGTTTTGTATAGTAGATTTGATGCGTTTAGGGATTTCATTTCAGCCATCGACCGTTCGAGAAAGCCCTTGAGATAAGAGTCGTCAAAAAGTCGGGCAAACCTAAAATGAACCGGTGGTCTCTCGTTCGCGAGAGTGGCGCGAAAGCCATCGCGTTTTAAGATTCTCTTGTGCCAATCCGACGAACGGTTACATTGGCGCCCAACGTCAAAAACTATAAATTTCTAAATTATATAGAAATTTGTTTGTTTGTTTTAATTTTTTGTATTTTTGATTAGTTTTTTATATTGAATTTTGGTTTTTGGTTTAGGTTGAATTGAATTTGTATAGTTTTAAAGATATTTTTGAATTTCTCATTTGATTTTTATTAATTTTTAGTTTTGATTACGGTTTTGAATTCAATTGAGTTTGATTCAGTATTTTTTTTTATTAGTTTCGTACAATTTTCTTTAGTTTTTCGGTATTTCAGACTTTATTTCGTTAAATTTTTAGTTCAGTTCAGTTTTTTAAGTTACTTTACGTTCAGTTGAGTCAGATTTGATGCAAAGCTCTACTTTTAGCATAAATTGCATGACAAAAGTTTAAATTTTATGTTTTCCTAGTGCATTTAAATTTTTGGTATTTTTTTAGGCATCAGACTGAATTTTAAAGAATTCGAGATCAATTTTCTTTGAATAATGGTAAAAATATATAAACAGAAAAGCGTTTTCGACGTTTTTCTCTTTTTAAGTAAAATTACCTTTGAATTCAATAACTTGTATATAGTATTGTTTGTTTTTTTCTCCATTTTTTGGTTTTGTGACGTGTTTGGAAGATTGCTTTTAGCAAATCAACCAAATATTTCTCTTAAGAGTTCTGGTTAGCGTAAAGGCTAATGGAACTAATTTAGCATTCTTTACTTATTCTATGTTAGTTCTAAATTTAGAATTAGTGAAAAAGAAGACGTGACTCACCCATTTTATCCGGTTTTTCGTCGCGTAGAATCCGGATTCTGCATGCAGATTCGTTGCCGACGCAGATCCGCGTGAGGAACTTCTCCGTCGCCACGAAGGGTCGTCAAGCTCCATCTCACACACAATTTTCCGATCGACGTCGTGTTGTCATCATCGCTCGGTTACATGGGTTAATGAAATTCCATCGTTGGCTAGGAGGTCATCTGATTCCTACGGGAATATGAACATTCCTAGCGTTCCAAGCAATATAATCTGGTGTAATTCCGTGCGCGCATTTTTCTTTGCCGTTCCATTACAATTTAAGTCCGCGGTCGATAAATCATCGTCTTAAGATTCGTCAACGCCGTGCGATCTGTAAATAATAGGTATCAGAAGGCCGGCTCCAGAGGCACGTTATCCTCCATTTGGGACATTTGTGCCATCGCCAAAATAACAGCCTATTTCATCATCTACCTGAGGGAAAAGGAAGGAAAAAGGATTTGGATGGGGATAGGGACAGGTAGGGAAATAGGAAAAATACCCTGGAAGAGGGTACTAACGCACAAGCGTACCACAATGGGTTCAAACAGCGCCCTGAAAAGGGCACTGTAATAACGCATAAAGCGAAAGAGAGCCTATAGCTCTTTACCACAGCGGGTTAAGAACAACAGAATATCCTGAAGATTCAGGTTTCTGAAGTCAGTTTCACTTAATAAGTGTTTACCGAATACTCGGAAACGCAGTTGCGCGAAAACTGGACAGTTACATATCAAATGATACGAAGTTCCATAATCGGATTCACAGCTATCACAGGCAAATGAATCAGCTTGCTGAATATTCGCCATGTGATAGCTGAGTCGGCAGTGGCCAGTCAATGCTTTGACCAGCATGCTGCAATTCTGCTTAGACAGATTAGTTAGATACTTCGCCACCCGTAGAGATGGCTCAGCACTATACAATTTGGTTTGACGACATGACTCCAAACTATTCCAATATTGTCTGTGTTGAGTGACAGCCCAGGTGTGAATCTGAAGCTTAATCCAACACTTCGATATCGGAATAGCTGGCTCAGGGCCAATGAAGTCATGTGATGCTCCAGAGCGAGCTAACTCATCAACCAATTCATTTCCAGCGATGGAAGAATGACCAGGTACCCATAGAAGGTGAACAGCGTTTGCTGAATTCAGCTCCTCGATTTGAGTTCGACAAGCGATAACTATCTTCGACCTGGAGTTGGCCGAAGCAAGTGCTTTAATAGCAGCCTGGCTATCTGAACAGAAGTATATTACTTTGCCCATTACGTGCTGCTGAAGTGCTGATTGCACTCCGCACATAAGAGCAAAGATTTCGGCCTGAAAAACGGTACAGTGTCTACCAAGTGAATAAGACTGATATAGCCTTAGCTCACGAGAATAAACACCAGCACCTGCTCGACCTTCGAGAAGGGAGCCATCAGTGTAACATACGATGCCGTCTGAAATACTTCTTTCCAGATAACCAGATGTCCACTCTTCCCGGGAAGGGAATTTCGTGGAAAATGTCCTATATGGAAAATTACAAGCAATTGTAAGATCACTTGGAGCAAGGACAATTTTGTCCCAATTCACCAAAAGTGGAAACAACGAGGTGTGTGTTGAACTGCGGTTCACAGGAGTTTCCTCTAGTAGACCGAGTACCCGTAACCGGTAAGTGCAAGAAAGGGCTTCTTGTTTGAGATGAATGTGTAGTGGGGCAACGTCAAAGAGAACTTCTAGCGCTGCCGTAGGAGTTGAAGAGAACGCTCCAGTCATCGCCATTAAGCACATCCTTTGGAGATGGCCTAATTTTGATTGGACCGTTCTCACTTCACCCTTTTGCCACCACACAAGACATCCATAAGCCAATATTGGCCGAACCACAGTTGTGTAAATCCATTTGATATACTTGGGTTTTAGACCCCAAGTTGTACCAAAAGTACGCCGGCATTGCCCGAAGGCCATACAAGCTTTCTTGATTCTGAACTCAATGTGAGGTGTCCAGGAAAGCTTGGAATCAAGAATGACTCCAACGTACTTTACCTGTTCAGTCACATCGATTTCAGAATCAAAGAGACGCAAAGGTCGAACGCCATTACGGTTTCGCCTTTCCGTGAAAAGAACAATAGATGTTTTACTCGGATTAACCGAAAGGCCATATTGGCGACACCAACCCTCAACTACCTGAAGGGCGTTTTGCATCAGGTCGAAAAGGGTGCTGATGCACATACCAACTAACAATGTTAGATAGTCGTCGGCAAAACCATAAGTAGGAAAACCGCTATCATTGAGTTGCCTCAATAGCGTATCTGCTACGAGATTCCACAAAAGCGGTGATAAGACTCCCCCTTGGGGGCATCCACAAACACTCAATTTCCTAATCCCTGCTAGACGCAATGTCGAGAAGAGATATCGGTTTTTGAGCATTTGGTGAATCCAATTGGAAATCATTGGAGATATACCATGACTCCGTGCGGCTTCCAATATGGCATCGAAAGGCACGTTGTCAAAGGCACCCTCGATATCTAAGAAAACACCCAAACAAGATTGCTTTTGAGCGAATGCTTTCTCGATATCGTAAACAACTTTGTGTAAAAGAGTCACAGTGGACTTACCAGATTGGTAGACATGTTGGTTCACATGAAGAGGCACGTTGGCCAGATGAACATCACGGATGTGATGATCCACAATGCGTTCTAAGCATTTCAGAAGAAAAGAGGTCAAACTGATAGGTCTGAAACTCTTTGCTTCTTCATACGACGCACGACCCACTTTCGGAATAAACTTTACAGTAATATCCCTCCAGGATTTGGGAATATACCCTGTAGCAAAACTGCAAACAAGTAGTTTTTTCAAAACATGTTTGAAATAATCAAATCCCTTCTGAAGCAAAATAGGATAAATCCCATCTGCCCCAGGAGATTTGAAAGGAGCAAAGCTATTAAGAGCCCACTCAATCGATTCTATAGTTACAATACTCCGAGCCGAAGCTAAAGAATCATAACTACAAGAAAAGACATCAGGATCATCCGAAGATGTAATATCCACACATCCAGGGAAGTGTGTGCTGAATAAGCATTCCAGAACTTCCTCATCAGAGGAAGTCAGATCGCCATTTGGCAAACGAAGTTCGTTCACCCGGAAATCCTTAGATTTCGCAAGGATTTTGTTTAACCGACTGACTTCACTCAAGCTGGAAACATTTGTACAAAGGTTTTTCCAGCCGGATCGTTCAGCAGACCGGAGAGCTTTCCTGTAGGCCTTGCGAGCCGACCTGAAAGCCTCCGAACCAGCCGAACGTCGTCTGTTCCAACTCTTTCTACATTGTTTCCTGAGTTTAGCCAGATCAGAGTTCCACCAAGGGGTTCCTCTTGTGATCTTCACAGACCGTAGAGGGCATGCTTCTTCAAAAGCTTCCATGATGAAGGTCGTTGTAGTATCAACGGCATCATCTAAATCACTTGGAGTGTCAATGGATGGTGAATATCCATGAAATTTGGCTGCATCCAAATCAGTATAAAGATCCCAGTTTGTTGACCGGGGATTCCTGAAACGCAATGTTTGCGAAGTAACATTTAAATGTTCAAAAAAGATATAGCGATGGTCAGATAAAGATTCTTCATCTGACACATGCCAATTGGTCAGCTCGTGACTAATTCTGCTAGAGCAAAGCGTTATATCTAACACTTCCTCTCTAGCAGATACCATGAAGGTTGGGCGGTTGCCTATGTTAAGTAATGCAAGATCTGTACTACTTAAGTACTCCATCAAACCGGAGCCTCTCAAGTTAATGTCTGAGCTGCCCCAGATGATATGGTGAGCATTAGCATCACTGCCAACAATTAGCGGAAGGCCTTTTGAAGTGCAGTATGCGATGACTTGATTGAAAGCATCCGTAGGGGATGGTTCATCATGTGGTAAATACACAGAACAATAGACGTATTTCCTGTTGAGGTTTCCAACAGATACATCAATTGTGATAGCACATACATCTCTGGTGGTTAGTTCAGAGATGAGTGTAGCAACTATTGCGCTGTTGACAAGCACACAGGCTCGAGGCATGACACGCGAGTTTGCCATTTCATGTTTACTGAAAGTGGCAAACACCGGGTTCACAAGGTTTCCTAGATAGAAATTTCCCTTACGAAAGTAACGTTCTTGTACCAAGGCCACTTGGGCTGTACCGTTTTGCATAAGTCTGCAAAGATTGATCGTTGCTGTTCTTTTATGCTGAAGATTGATCTGAGCTATCCTAACCGTAGCCACTACCCAAACTAGGTAAGATTAAACTCTTCGCAACAGCAGCACAACAAAGAACAGCAACAATAAAACCAAATCGGTATCGATTGGAAAACGCCAAAGGCGAGGATACACAGAATACACTGTGTAAATCGCATAATGCGAAACCATATAGGTGAAAATTTAAACTAATTAACAACATCTTCATAATCCCGCCCTTATTTAGCCTCAAGTGAGACTAAAGAAGGGCAGCTGATTGTCTCGGAGAAACACAAGGTCCACTGCACCATTGCTCCGGTTAGCGCAGTAAGGGCTACATACTGTGGAGGGCGCCCTGGTACTCCACAGGCTCCGTTAGCGGTTAGGTTTTTATTAGACCCCCCTAGCCATTCATTCCTAGGCACGGTAAGCATAAAGCCGCATCACACCATGAATTAGGGGTCACCTGTTGGTGGATTCTTACCACCGGAACAGGCGGTCCGTAGTGTTATTCTTAGCCAATTGAGACAATCGCTACCGACACTACACAGCTATCTAGGCTGATCGAGAAAAGAAGTTAATATTGATGATCAACTTCATACGGACTCGAACAGCCGAAAAAGACATGACAAAAGTTTAAATTTTATGTTTTCCTAGTGCATTTAAATTTTTGGTATTTTTTTAGGCATCAGACTGAATTTTAAAGAATTCGAGATCAATTTTCTTTGAATAATGGTAAAAATATATAAACAGAAAAGCGTTTTCGACGTTTTTCTCTTTTTAAGTAAAATTACCTTTGAATTCAATAACTTGTATATAGTATTGTTTGTTTTTTTCTCCATTTTTTGGTTTTGTGACGTGTTTGGAAGATTGCTTTTAGCAAATCAACCAAATATTTCTCTTAAGAGTTCTGGTTAGCGTATAGGCTTATGGAACTAATTTAGCATTCTTTACTTATTCTATGTTAGTTCTAAATTTAGAATTAGTGAAAAAGTAGACGTGACTCACCCATTTTATCCGGTTTTTCGTCGCGTAGAATCCGGATTCTGCATGCAGATTCGTTGCCGACGCAGATCCGCGTGAGGAACTTCTCCGTCGCCACGAAGGGTCGTCAAGCTCCATCTCACACACAATTTTCCGATCGACGTCGTGTTGTCATCATCGCTCGGTTACATGGGTTAATGAAATTCCATCGTTGGCTAGGAGGTCATCTGATTCCTACGGGAATATGAACATTCCTAGCGTTCCAAGCAATATAATCTGGTGTAATTCCGTGCGCGCATTTTTCTTTGCCGTTCCATTACAATTTAAGTCCGCGGTCGATAAATCATCGTCTTAAGATTCGTCAACGCCGTGCGATCTGTAAATAATAGAGATGAATTAGAACGATAAGAATAGTGATTAATTCGACAATATTTTTGTTGTAATCTTTTGGACTCCAATATCCGTCAACATTGGTATTCGGTGGAAGAAATCGTTAGTTTTTTTTCTGCAAATCGGTCTTGGGTTTATTCCCCAGACAACAACCGCAATAAAAAATCAATCAAATTGATCGTGTCGGGCACGGAAACTAAGTCCGTTAGCGATGTTTACTTTTTGCACTATCGCGAAAAGGATTCGCCATCTTAAATTGTAATGAATTTCAATTATACTTTACCTTTACTATTTTGCTCAATTAGATCGTCTCCTGACGAAGTCCCACGATGGATACCTGAAAACATAGTAATAAAGCAATTAATTCTTATAAAATAATATAATTAGTATTAAATACTCCCCCGGTTTATCAGTTTTTAACAATGTTTTTTTTCTGACTCCGCGACCGCGACGATCTCGACAATCACCCCCGACACCAACTGTTGTTTTTGTTTTCGTTTCTTTTTGCGTTCCTTTTTCGTCTCGCGTCGGTGACAGCGCAAAACGTCACGCGCGTTGACAGTTCGTTTCGTTGCAGTTGGTAGTAAAACTTGCATGCAAGATTTTATGCTGTCAGTATTGGATGTCAACATTGGATGTTTACATAGAGCTGTGCGTTATTTTTTTTTTGCAGATTCTGAGTTTTGTCAAATTAAGTTTGATGTTTAGAATTTATTTCTGCTTACGTTTATGCAGTACTTGATTGCAAATGACTCAAACAGAGTTTTGATGTGCAATCAGCTGCGGTTTAGTTCCGTTACGTTAAGGAGAGTCAGGGAGGAGGTCAGACGCAATGGGCTGATGGACTCTGACGATCCGAGTTTAAGCAGTTTGGTTTGCGATTATGTCAACAAGAGTGTTGATGATGCAACCAGCTGTAGTTCCGTTACGTTAAGGAGAATCAGGGAGGAGGTCAGACGCAATGAGCTGATGGACTCTGATGATCCGAGTTTAAACAGTTAGATTTGCGAATGCGTCAACGAGGGTGTTGATGATGCAATCAACTGTAGTTAAGATCACGGCTATGTAAGTTTTTTGACATTGAGGAGTTTCCATTGTAGTAATCGTTCAAGGAGTAACGGTTATGTAAGTTGTTTGACAGTGGAAAATTCCCTTTGTGGTAGTCGTGTTCGAGTCATCCGTGTTGTAATTTGCTCTATGACCATCAATGTAAACTGGACATAAGTTTTGTGTTTTACGTTAAGTTTGATTCAACTGTGCAGTTTTTTTTTTGAGTATTTTGTGAGTTATGAAAATTTGATCAGTTTCTCTGATCAAATTTTCATAAAACTGGGTGGTGTGATGTAACAATTTGACGTTTTTATTCTGTTTAAGTAAAATAAAGTTTGAATTCAATTAGATTAAATGGTTATATTTTTTGAATATTTCGATTTTGATTTTAAGATTTGTTATTTTTTTTTTTATAATTCATTATTAGTTTTCATGATTATTTTAGTTTAATTTGTAGCTTTTGACGTTTTTATCTTTTTAAGTAAGATCTTAATTGAATCGGATTGTTGAATTTTCCTTAGTGTTTGATTTCATTTAGTATAGATTATCCGTTTCATATATGGTTTGTGTCTAGGCTAAGCTAATGACGATTCATGTTATGTATCTTATAGGACTTTTTCGATGGCGCAAAATAGTTTTACGGCCATGTGCGATTTGAATTTGGCGCACTTGTATATAATAGTTTAAGGGCCCATATAGCCGAGGCGGTAAACGCACGGGTATTCAGCATGACCATGCTGAGGGTGACGGGTTCGATTCCCGGTCGGTCCAGGATCTTTTCGTAAAGGAAATTTCCTTGACTTCCTTGGGCATAGAGTATCTTCGTGCCTGCCACACGATATACGCATGCAAAATGGTCATTGGCAGAGGAAGCTCTCAGTTAATAACTGTGGAAGTGCTCATAGAACACTACGCTGAGAAGCAGGCTTTGTCCCAATGAGGACGTTACGCCAAGAAGAGAGAGAGAGAGAGAGTATATAATAGTTTGTAGATTGAATAGACGACTGCTTCAATAGCAGGAAATTTACTTGACTAGAGATTTCGACTGACTCCATCACTTTCAGTTTGAGTCGGCTGGTGAACAGAAGTGAGCTTCGGCGACCTTCTGCCACGTTTGTAGTTTGTAAAGGTGTGTAGTGTTGTAATTTAGCAATTCAGTGTTGTTTGAAGTGAATTTAATGTAAATTGTCTTTGTTTTCGTTGTTTAGTGAACTATTTTTTGGTTTTTGTCGCCAGGGGCAGACACTCTGTTCCCTGTGCGTTAGTTTATTGTATAAAAGGTAATTGTGAATTTGAATTCGTTTTAGTGTATATTGTTTTAACTCTGTGTTTCGTCCTTGGACCTTAGCGTCCAAGAGACGCTTTTTATTTCGGGCTTTAAGCCATATTCAGTGCTCTACTGGTGCTCTTCCTCGCCCGCCAATTACTGGCAGCCAAACGGAGTAAAGGGAGAACTTCCGGCCTACCTGCGTGCGGTTACGCATGATCGGGCAGAGTACCGGACCGCCGACACCCCCTCCGCATCGTTAATTCGGCGAACAATCGGAAGAGCCCACCGTCATCGACGATTGGCCACGAAGAGAGCATCGTCAACGACCAAAACCTGCGCAGGTACGTTATTCATGGCCATGATCACACACACACACATACACACACACACTTGACGAGCATTTTTGTGAAAATAATATACATTTAGAATGAATTCAATTGCTTTGTTTTTCTTGTTTGTATTGTGTTATTTTGTTACTTCTAATTTTGTTCAAAGAACCGTTAAATAAATTCATTTCAGCGACATTTATTAGTTTTGTTGTTTTCAACTCCGTTTTGTTATGTAAGTTTCCGTTATTGTTCAGTTCCTTCGTTTTGTATAGTAGATTTGATGCGTTTAGGGATTTTATTTCAGCCATCGACCGTTCGAGAAAGCCCTTGAGATAAGAGTCGTCAAAAAGTCGGGCAAACCTAAAATGAACCGGTGGTCTCTCGTTCGCGAGAGTGGCGCGAAAGCCATCGCGTTTTAAGATTCTCTTGTGCCAATCCGACGAACGGTTACACTCCGCATTGATGCATTTTCCGTTATGTTTTATTTGAAATTACCAGAGTGCACACAAACTGAAAATCGGGGGAAAATTGAAGTAAAAAAACAATCTGGTAAATCGATACTAATCCAAATACCACACTGGAAGCAGATCTTTCTCCCTCGTTCCAGCAGTCACAGCAAATGCACTGTCCCATATTTCAAAAGCAATTGCAACCATTCAGAGTCCTGATCACGGCTGGTTTGTAATCGATTTTCATTGAAAATAAATCATTTGCATTCGTGTTTTGTATATGAAGCCAAAGTATTTTCATGAATAGTAGAAAACTCCTACAAACATAAGCGCCAACCTAGGGGGGCTAATAATAATCCTTAAATTTAAAAATATAAAAATCGGCTCTAATGAGCTTTCAAAAATTCATTATTATTATTATTTATCGTTATCATCGAGATTTTCAGCCCTCAGCCGATTCATTCCACAGAAACTTGTAAAAAAATAAAAAAAATCCTTCAAAATATACCTCCAGCATTCTTTCCCAGGTATTTATCCTGGAATTTCTTCAAGAATGTCTCCAACAATTTTCTAAGGAACTTTCTCTGGATTTTTCCCTGAAATTCCAGAAGGAATGTTTATAGAAGTTTCCACAGGATTGTTTCCAGAAACTCTGTTACCTGTCCTCGTCCTGTCATCGTCGTCGTCATCATCATCATCCCACACTTAATGCTTCTGGACATTGGGTATAGCTTGCGATACTGTTTTGGCATTGATCGCATAAGCAATAATATGCGCTTTCAATGTCGTTATGTTACACCTTTTAACACCTCGATCCCTCGATTGTAATCCCACAATGTGATCGTTTACCATTCAAAGCGACGAAAGTTTACTATTCCAGGCTACCAGAAATTCCTCCATTTTTTTTTTCTTTTGCATTTTTCCAATAGTTTTTTTTTTCAGATCTTTCTCCAGGGATTCTTTCAAGAACTGCTCTAGAAGTTCTTACCGAAATTTTCCCAGGAATTCTTCTAAGAATTTATCCAGGATTTTTTCTTCGAAAGTTTATCTGGAAATTTCTCCAGAAATTCCTCCAGGAATTTCTTCAGTCATTCCTCAAGAATTTTCCCCATGCACTTCTCCAGGAATTCGTCTGAAAATTTATTCAGGAATTTATTTAGAAATTCTCAAATTTCTCTAAGAGCTGTGTGCAATATAACATGCAGAAATATATTTGTTGGTTTTCAATATTTTTTACTCTTCTTACACCCATAAGAAGGGTATACATATCGCTCGAAAAACCGACTTTCGATCCGAGGCCCGGAGGGCCGAGTCTCATATACCAATGAACTCAGCTCGACGAACTGAGCAAATGTCTGTATGTGTGTGTGTGTGTGTGTATGTGTGTATGTGTGTATGTGTGTGTGTGTGTGTGTGTGTGTATGTGCGTTACAAAAAAAAGTCACGCACGTTTCTCAGCCGTCTGTCAACCGATTTGAGTTCTCTTGGAAGCAAATGAAAGCTACTACATCCTAGTAGAACGCTATTGAATTTTTTTTCGATTGGACGTTTGGTTACCAAGATATCTCTCGAAGAGTACTTATGAGTCATACTTCTAAACTTTTCAAAATTTTTGACCAAGTGTATCATAATAAATATTTCAACCGTTTGTCAATCGATTTGGGTTCTCTTGGCACCAAATGAAAGCTACAGCATCCTAGTAGATCGCCCAGAAATTTTATTTCGATTGGACATTTGGTTACAGAGATATCTTTCGAAGAGTACTTAGGATTTATACAACTAAACCTTTTGAGATTTTTGACCAAAAGTATCATAATAAATATCTTAGACGTCTGTCAACCGATTTCGGTTATCCTGACACCAAATGAAAGCTACAACATTCTAGTAGAACCCTATACAATTTCATTAGGATTGGACATTTGGTTACCAAGATATCTTTCAAAGACTACTTGGGAGTAATACAGGTTAACTTTTTTAGAGATTTTTGACCAAGGGTACCATAATAAATATCTCAGCCGTTTGTCAACCGATTTGGGTTCTCTAAGCACCAAATGAAAGCTACAATATCCTTGTATAAGGCCCTGAAATTTTATTTCGATTCGACATTTGATTACTTAGATATCTTACGAAGAGTATTTCAATAAATTCTTTTTACCCTTCTTACACCCATAAGAAGGGTATAAATATCGCTCGAAAAACCGACTTTCGATCCGAGGCCCAGAGGGCCGAGTCTCATATACCAATGAACGCAGCTCGACGGACTGAGCAAATGTCTGTATGTGTGTGTGTATGTGTGTATGTGTGTGTGTGTGTGTATGTGCGTTACAAAAAAAGTCACGCACGTTTCTCAGCCGTCTGTCAATCGATTTGAGTTCTCTTGGAAGCAAATGAAAGCTACTACATCCTAGTAGAACGCTATTGAATTTTTTTTCGATTGGACGTTTGGTTACCGAGATATCTCTCGAAGAGTACTTATGAGTCATACATCTAAACTTTTTAAGATTTTTGACCAAGTGTATCATAATAAATATCCCTGCTGTCAACCGATTTGGGTTCTCTTGGCACCAAATGAAAGCTACTGCATCCTAGTAGATCGCCCAGAAATTTTATTTCGATTGGACATTTGGTTACAGAGATATCTTTGGAATAGTACTTAGGATTTATACAACTAATCTTTTTGAGATTTTTGACCAAGTGTATCATAATAAATATCTCAGCCGTCTGTCAACCGATTTCGGTTCTCTTGGCACCAAATGAAAGCTACAACATTCGTGTAAAACCCTATACAATTTCATTAGGATTGGACATTTGGTTACCGAGATATGTTTCAAAGAGTACTTGGGAGTAATACATGTTAACTTTTTGAGAGATTTTTGACCAAGGGTACCATAATAAATATCTCAGCCGTCTGTCAACCGATTTGGGTTCTCTTAGCACCAAATGAAAGCTGCAATATCCTTGTAAAAAGTCCTGAAATTTTATTTCGATTCGACATTTGATTACTGAGATATCTTACGAAGAGTATTTCAATAAACCCTTTTTTTTTATTTTATTACCGGACAAATATTCACTTGCTATCTTGCATGAATTTTTGACCATTATATGTGAAATTATTTTTCAATAAATAATGTTGACCTCATAAAAAGTGTAAACTATAGCAGGTTATTGTTTTCAACAAAATTATAAATAACAAATTACAAATAAACAGGAATTCTATGAAAACTAACAATATGTTAAATGAAAGCTTTGAATTTATATATTGTGAGAAAAATGTAAGAACCGGACAGCCAAAATAACTAGCTAATGCCAAAACTGATTAACTTAGTAGATATATAATTTTTGTCCTTTCTACACCATAATTCATGTACTTCGGAGCTAATTTAATCAACTGATTAAGAGATATTAGAAAAAGTGTATCTCGGCGATTTTCTTATTAATTTATTAATCGATTCAAGATCTTTTGGCAGTTAACAAAAGATACAATATTCCAGAATATATAAGCTATTTTTTAAACATTCCATACAAGATTCTAGGGGGTGTCTGGCATTTCTGGTAGTTTACCCATGGTCCATGATGATATTTTGGAAACCAATCCTCTAGATGCCAAATCCATAATATTTTCTACAACTTTTGGTCAATAGCACGAAATAAATATGTTAAATACAAATAATACAACAATATAATTTCAATAAGTGTAAGAAGGGTTCTGTTCACCATAGGTGGATTAAATCGGGTTTTTTATTTTGTTTTTGTTTGTTTTTTTTTTATATCAACAACTAACAAATATAACATACGACGGTGACTAAAACCCTGCAGAATAACCTCCAGAAAGTTTTCCAGAAATTCCTTTCTTGGATTTTGTCCCTGGTTTCTTCCACCAATTTATTCCAACAATTCTTCAAGGAGTTTTTTCAATAATTATTTGTGGTGTTCCTTCAGGAATCCCTCGAGGCATTCTTCATAGATTTTCTCGGAGACTTTTCACAGAAAATCCTTCGGGAATTCTTTCGAGAATTTCTCCTGTCACTTTGCCAAGGACTGGATGTCCACTAGATATTCCCTCTCAATATTTCCCTCCTAAAGTGCCTCTCCTTAATTAACACCTGGATTACAACCGAGAACTCTAGCAGGAATTCGTTCAGGAATTCCTCCTGGAGTTTTTCAAAAATGTCTTCAGGTAATTTCTTTCAGTAATTTCTTCAAGATTTTTCTTCAGGAATTCCTTCACAATTTTCGTTAGAAAAACCTTTGGAAATTTCTCCTTGAATTTCTTCAGGAATTTTTCTAAGAATGCCCCCAGGAATATTTTTTACACTTCTTCAGGAATTTTACCAGAAATTCTACAGAATAATCTCCAGAAGTTCTTCCAGGAATTGCTCTAGTAATTCTACCAGGAATTCGTCCAGGAAACCTTTAACGAATTTCCTAAAACATTGCACCAAGAGTTCTTCCATCCATCACGCATCCTTCAGAAATTCCAGCATGAATATATCCAGAAATTCTTAATAAAGAGTTTCTCCAAGAATTCCTGCAATATTTGCGTCTGGAATTTCTTTAAGAAGTTAAAAAAATAATTTCATTTTTTTTCTTCAAGATGTCGAGAAATTTCTCCAAGATTTTATTCAGCAATTCTTTCAGGAATTTATCCAGGAAATCTGCCATGAATTTCTTCTGAGATTTCTCTCGGAACTCTTGAACAATTTCTTTCAGATTTCCTTCAGGAATTACTTCTGAAATTATTCCAGGAGTTTCTCCATAAATTTATGCAGAAATTTCTTCATTAATGCTTCCAGCATTTTTTTTTAGATCCTCCACAAAATTCTGCAAAACTTGAAATTCCTCCAGAAAACAACAAGAATTCCTCCAGGAAATCCTTTAGGAATCTCTCCAGAATTTTTTTCAGGAACTCCTCCAGGAATTCCACTATGAATTCATTCAGGAACTTCTAAAAAAATTCTTCCATGAATTCGAACAGCAACATCTTAAGGAGTTTCTTCAGGAAACCTGCAGTTTCTTCAGAAATTACCCCAAAAATTTTCTCATGAATTCTTCTTGGTCAATTCAATTCAGAATTCGCAAAGAGTTCCTGTAGATATTTCTTTCAGAATTCCTTTTGATTTTTTTCCATGGATTCCTTAAGAAGTTCCACCCGGAGTTCCTCTAGGAATTGCCCCAGATTTTTTTCTAGGATTTCTTCTAGAAATAATGTTAGGAATTTCCCTCGGAATTCCTCGAAAAAAAAAAAAATAATCTTCAAGTATTCTTCCAGGAGTTGTACCATAAATTCCTTTGGTAATATCTTTGGAAATTTCTCCAATTATTTCTCCAGAGATTTATACAAGAATCCCTACATAAATTGCTGCAGGTGCTTCTTTAGAAATTCTCCCAAGATTTTTTAAAGGAATTTATCCAGAAAGAAACTTCTTCAAGTATAACTTCATATAATTCTTCACTAACCGAATTTCTACAAAAACTCCTTTGGGCATTCCTCCCAGAGGCCTTAAAGGTTTTTGCCAGAAAATCCTTCAGGAATTCTCCAAGCATTCGTGCAGGAATTTCACCAGATAATTTCTCAGAAATTCTTCCAGTAACTTTCCTAGAAATTCCTCAACAAGCTCTTCCAAAAATTCCTTTCAGAACTTCCCCTCGATTTTTTTCAGAAATAACCCTAGGAATTCCTTCAAAAAAATTCTCCAACATTTACTTCATGCCTTTCTGCAAGAATTCCTGCATGAATTTTTCTTGGCCAATTCAATTAATAATTTCACCAGATGTTCTTTCTATATTTCCCTCGAAATTTCGTTAGACATTTCTTCATGGATTCCTTCAGAAGTTCCACCTGAAATTTCTTCAGATATTTTTCAGGATTTCCTCTAGAAATTTCGATAGGAATTTCTCTCGTAATTTTTCCAGGAGTTACACCAGAAATTCCTTTAGTGCTTCCTTCAAAGAAAAAGCTCACTGGAAGAACGTGCCCGTGTCTTAAAGAAAAAAAAACAAAATGAAATTAAAAAAAACAATAAAAAATTTAAAAAAATCACCAGGATTTTTTTTTTTGTAATTCTTCCAGGATTTTCTTCAGGAAATAATCCAGGATTTTTTTCAAGAACTTCTATACAGTTCTCCAGGAGCTCCATCAGGAATTTATCCAAAACATTTCTAAGACATTATTCCTTCAAGAGCTTTCCAGGAGTTTTTTTTTTATGAAATCCTTCAGGAATTTCTCCAGAAATTTCTGCAAGAACTCCTTCAAGCATTCGTGCAGGAATTTCTCTTAGAACTTCTCAAGAAACTTCTCCAGAATTTTGATTAGGAACTTCTCTAAAAATTCTTTTAGGAACTTCTCCAGAAATTCCTCCACAAGGTTTTCCATGAATTTCTCCAAAAAATTTTCCAATAATTCCCTCAGATATAACTATAGCGATTCCTCCAAAATTTTCTCCAGCAATTCTTTCATGTATTTTCCAAGAATTCCTAGTTTTTCGAGTATTCCTTTTGGAATTTCGTTGGACATTTTTCCACAGATCCTTTCAGAAGATCCACCTGGAATTCCTCTAGTAATTTCTCCAGATTTTTTCAGGAATTCCTCTAGGAATTTCTCTCGGAATTCCTCAAAAATTTGTTCAAAGTATTCTTCCAGGCGTTGCACCAGAAATTCCGTAAGTGCTTCCTTCAAAGAGTGATAAAACTTACTGGAAGCAATAAACGTGTTCAAGTCTTTACAAAAATAAAAGATAAAATTAAAAAAAAAATAAAGCATTCTCCAGGATTTTTTCAGGAATTCCTCCAGTAATTTCGTTGAGATATTTTCCGAAAATTTCTCCAGAAAAACAAGAATCCATCTATAAATTCCCACAGGAATTCCTGCAGGTGTACCCTTAGGAATTCTTCCTGTAATTTCTTCTGTAATTAATCCAGGAATTCTTTCAAGAATCTCTCCAGGAATTCTTATATGAAATTCTCCAGGGCCTCCATTAAGAATTTATCGATAAATTGCCATGGGCATTCCTCCAAGAGAGAAGTTTTTCCATGAAATCGTTCAGAGATTTCTCCAGATATGTTTCCAAGAACACCTCCAAGCATTCGTACAGGAATTTATCCTGGATTGTCTTCAGAAATTATTTTAGGAACTTCTCCACAAATTTCTCCACAAATTCTTCCATGTACTCCTCCAAAAACTGTTGCAGAAATTCCTTTGGAAATACCTCTAGGAATTCCTTCGAAAATTTCTCCAGCAATTTCTTTATGAATAATCTTGATTAGTTTAATTCAGATTTTCGCCACGAGGTTCTTCAGATATTTCTCTCGGCATTTAGTAGAAAATTTATCTTTGGACTCCTTCAGAAGATCCACCAGTAGTTTCTCTGATAATTTCCCAAGAATTTATAAGATATTTCTCGCGGAATTTCTCCAAGTATTACTTCAAAACTTCAGCAAGATATTTCTTTAGAAATTTTTCCAGTATTTTTTCCGAAATTCCTAGTAATTTCTCCAGGAATCCCTCCATGAATTTCCCCAGGAATTTGAGTAGGTATCTCTTTAAGAATTCTTCCAAGATTTGTTTTTTCATAAATTTATCCAGGAATTATATCTAGAAGTTCTCCAAGAATTCCTTCAAGAATACCTCTATAAAATTCTTCATAGGAACTCCATCAAGAATTTCCCCAAAAAAAACGTTCTCCAGGATTTCTACAAGTATTGTTTAAGAAAATACTCCAGAACATTCTACAAGAATTCCTTAAGAAAATTTCTTTAGGAATTCTCCATAAATTTCTCCAGAAACTTTATGAATTCTTCTAAGAATTTCTTCACACATAATTCCAGGAACTCCTTCAAAAATTTCTCCAGCAATTCCTTAAAGTATTTCTCCACGATTTCTTCATGAATTCTTTTTGATAAATTGAATTAAGAATTTTGCCAGGAATTCCTCTTGTAATTTTACAAAAAAAAAAAATAAATTTGTAAATCCTATAGCAATTTCATTAGGAATTTATCTCGAAATTCCTTAAGAAATACCTCCAATGATTTTTGTAGGAGTTCCACCAGAAATTCAGGAATACCTCTAGTAATTTCGTTTCAGAAGTTTATCCAAGAATCCTGCAGGTATTTCTTAAGGATTTTTTTTCTATTATTCTCTCTAGGAAATTATCCAAGAATTCTTTTGAGAACTTTTCCGCGAATTCCTTTATATAATTCTCTATGAACTCCATCAGAAATTCATCAAAAAATTCTTTGGGCTTTCCTGAAAAAGCTCTTCCAAGAATTTCTCCGATAAATCTTTCAAGATTAACTCGAGGAAATTCTCCAGGTAACCTTACAGCAATTTGTCGAAGAATCCCTCTTGGAATTTGTCCAAAAATTTCACCAGGCATTTCCCCTGGAATATTATTGGGAATTCAACAATTCCCTATTTTCTCTCCTTTGAATTCCATGAATTCTTCCAGGAATTTCTCCTGGAATTCCTCAACAGGTATCTCCTGGAATAATTATTATTCATTCAGTGTTTTTTCCAAGAATTTCTCCAGGAATTTTTCTAAGAATTCCTTCAGTAATTTATCCTAGAAATCCATCAGAAAAATTTCTACATGAAAAATTCATTCCTCCTGCAATTGATCCAGGAGTTTCTCCAGAAATTTCTTCAGTTATTTCTTCAGTCATTCATACACTAATTCTCACAGCATTTTTTCGAGAAACTTCTCCAGTAAGTTTTCCAAGTATTTCTCCAGGAATTCCTTTAGCAGTTTTCAAGGAATTTTACCATGAATTCCTTCTGGAATTTTCCGTGAACTCTCCAGAAATTTCTCCAGCAACTTCTTCCTGTAAAGCAATTTCTGCAGGATTTTCTCCAGAAATTCCTTTACAAATTCCTCCAGCAACAGCCAAGGGCTGAAAGTCTCTTAAATAAAGACAAATCAATCAATCAATCCTACAGCAAATTGTCCTGGAATTCCTTTAGGAATTTCTCCGTAAATTCCTCCAGATTTTTTTCCGGAAATATTCTTGAAAGTTCTTCAAGAAGGTCTTCAATAATTTCTCCAGGAATCCACTCAAACAATTATATAGGAATTTCTTTAGAAATTCCTAACAGAGTTTTCGGAAACACCACCAGAACTTTCCTATAATTCTTTCAAAAAATCCCACACACATTTCTGCAGCAGCTCCTTCAGAAATTCTTTCAGGAATGCTTCCAGGAAATTATCCGGGAATTCCTTTAGGACCTTCTCCAAAAAACTTTCTTGGAATTCCTGCAGGGATTTCTTCAGAAATTCTTCTAGGAACTTCTCCAGGAACTTCCTAAGTAATTTCTCCGAAAATTTCTACAGGAACTCTTTCAGGAGTTTCTACAAGAATTCTTTCAAAAAACCACTAAAGAACTTCTCCAGGAATTCCTATAAATTTTGCTCGGAAATTTCTCCAAGAAATTGTTCAAGAATTTGTTGAGGAATTCCTCCTTCATTTCTTCAAAAAATCCTCCAGATATTTCCTCAGATATTTCTTAAGAAATGTATCCAGAAATTCCTCCAGAAATTTCTTAAGAAATATCTCCATGAACTACACCAGAAATGCCTCCATAAATTTCTGCAGGATTTTATCCAGGAATTCTTTCAGGAATTCCTCGAGCAGATTATCCTGGAATTCCTCTAGGAATTTCTACTATGATTCTTTCAGAAATTTCTACAATAATTCTTTTAAGTTTTCCTTTTGTAATTTCTCTGGTAAATTTATTTAAGAGTTTTTCCAAGAATTTCTTCAGGAATTGGTCCAGTAATTCTCCAGAAATTATTTTATGGAAATCCTTGAGGTATTTCTCATGGAATTTTATCCAGCAATTTATCCAATCATTCTTTCAGGAATTCCTCTAGAAATTTCTACTGGAACTATTCCAGGAATTTCTCTTAGAATTCTTTCAGAAGTTTCACTAAGAATTCTTTAAGGTTTTCCTTCTGGAGTTTCTCCGGGAATTCCAGCAGGAACTTCTCCGTTTCTTCCCTCAAAAATGTGTCAAGAAATTCTCCAGGAACTTCTCAAAGAATTTCTGCAGTAATTTCTCCAGGAATCCATTCAGACATTTTTCAAGAAGTTTCTTCAAAGTTCCTTCAGGAGTTTTAAGGTATTCTTCCAAGACTTTCTCCAGGAATTTATCCAAGAATTCTTCCTCACATTTCTCCAAGAGCTTCTTCAGCAATTCCTTCAGGAGTTCACCAAAAATTTCTCTTGGAATTTCTGCAGGGATTTCTTCAGAAATGCGTTTATGAATTTCTGCAGGAACTTCTCCAGTTATTTTTCCTAAAATTTTCTCAAAAATTTCTCCAGGAACTTTTCCAGGAGTTTTTCCAGGAATTCTTTCAAAAAATCATCTAAAAATTTCTACATGAATTCCTGAAAGTTTACTTGAGGAATTTCTCCAGAAAATCTTCAGGAATTTGTCGGGGAATACATCCTAGAATTTCTTCAGGAATTCCGCCAGGTGTTTCCCCAGGTATTTCTTCAGGAATTTCTCCAGCAATTCTTCCATAAATTTCTGCAAGATTTTCTTTAGGAATTTGTTCAGGAACTCCTCCAGGAAATTATCCTTGAACTCCTTTGGGAATTTCTCTCAGAATTCCTATGGCAATTTCTACTACAATTCTACAAGGTATTCCTTCTAGAGTTTTTTCAGGAATTCCGCTAGGAACTTTTCCGGAAATTCCACCAGAAATTTCTCAAGGAATTTTCCAAGAAGTTCACCAAAAATTTCTGCTCTAATTTTCCAGGATTTCATTCGGGCATTCCTCTAGGAATTACACTAGGAGTTTTCAGGAATTCTTGCAGAGCTTACCCCAGGAATATTTACAGAAGTTTCTCTACACATTTTTCGAAGAGCTCCTTCAGGAATCCTTCATAAGGATTTTTTTTTCCAGGTGTCCACTGTTTTCTAGAAAATCATTTCAAAAATTTTCGCCGGCATTCCCTGAAAATTCTTCCTGAAGTTCCTCCAGAAATGCGTCGAAGGCCCAAGTCATGTTTATATCAGTTCAATATTTGGTTATCATTTTCTGATGTCATTTTCACTTACTAACCCACCGTGCTCGTCAATTCCAGCAGCAAGCAGAATCCCC
>NC_085137.1:90441680-90509295 GCF_035046485.1 Aedes albopictus | reverse complement strand
ATCTAAAATAGTCCAATTCCAAAAGAAAGAAGCTTGGTCCCATTGAAATAATGGGTGGCATCTAAAATGGCAATCTAATTTCAACTGTCATAGAGGTAAAGCATTGCTATTCCATTGAAACATTTTGGGTAAACACTTCCTTAGTGGCGGCAGTTCCAATAATAGTGGTAGTGGCAATTTAGCACTATTTCGAACAAACGTTAACAACAAAATAGACGTTATACATATACTTAATTTAAAAGATTAATGTAGTTTTGTGTTAAGGATCAGTCCAATAAACTATTAAAAAAGTCATCCTTATTGTTTTGCTGTTTTGCACTTATAGTGATGGGCTCCATAAGAAATCAATGGAATACGCCACTATAGGAACCAACGTTAATTTTAACACCATAATAGTAACCGTGTATCTATAGTTGGTGCAAGTGGTTCATAGCAAAAAAAACTGAAATGAACGATGGTTTTTAAATTTTTTTACTTACCTTACCTTACCTTACGGTGAAACTAAGGCCTGGGTGTCCTCTGCTGTACGCAAGAGTCATCTCGGCTGTTCGGGCTTGAAAGAAGTTGATCATCAATATTAATTTCTTTTCCCGATCAGCCTAGATAGCCGTGTAGTGGCAGTAGCACATTGGCGTAGCTAGGGGGGTTCCAGGGGTGCCTGGCACCCCCTAGAACAAATTTGGCATCCCCTATAATTTTTCCTTGACACTTGACAGGTGATTGTCAGTGTGATTTAAAACTTCACACAGTAATTACAATATTTATTATTGAAACATTTAAACAAAACTTAAGCACACCCGAAATTACTTATGTACATTTTCACGTTTTGGATATTGGTAAGAACAATCAACAGACTTCTCCATGGATTTCTCCTAAAATACCTCTATCTATTCATACAGTAATTTCTTTAGGCTTCCTTTATGGATTCTTCCCGTTATTTCTTCAATAAACTTCCGTTAGGATTCTCCAGGCAGTCTTGATGGGGTTTTATATACTAGAAATTTCTGCTGAGATTGATCCAGCAATTTCTCTTAGGATTTCTTTGGAAATTCTTACTACGATACTTATCGGAATTCTTCTAGGGATTCCTCTAAAAAATTCTATTGGGATTCCTTCAGGAGTTCCTGGTGGGAATATTTAAGACAATCTTCCTGGGATCCTTTCAGAAGTTCCTACGGTGATTCTTCCAGGAATTCCTTTAGAGATTTTGTTCAGAGATTCTTTCTGAAATTTCTCATGGCATTCCTCCAGGAATTGTGGCTAGGATTCCTCAAGCAACTCATGCTGCGGTTCTTCAAACAATTTCTCTAAGAACTCCTCCAAAAATTCTCACTGTGGTACCTTCAGCCAGGAATTCTATTAGAGAAGTTCTTCCGGAAAATCTTCCTGGGATTTTCCTAAAAATCTTTTCGGTGAATCTTCCAGTGATTTCTTCCAGGGTTTATACAGTAATTTATCCAGAGGTTTTTCCAGAAATTCCTCAGGGGATTTCTCCAAGAACTTCTATTGACTTTTGTCCATAAATTCCAGCTGGGATCCTTCAAGCAATTCCTTCAGACTCCTTCAGAAATACTTCTAGGAATTTCTTCTGGCATACTTACTTGCTGCAATACTTTCGAGAAATCTTCCTGAGATTTCTCCAGAAATTCTTCCTGCGATTCCATCAGGGATTCCTCCAGTATACTTCTACCGATCCTTTCAAGGATATCTGTAGATATTCCTCAACGAATTTGTTAGAGGAACTTCTCTTCGGATACCTCCGGCATTCCTGTTTCTAGAATTTCTCACGAAAATACTTCTAAGATACCTCCCGGAGTTCTAGAAATTCCTCCAGATATTTCAGCTGGGATTCCCCAAGCAATTCGCGAAAGTAACTGTGGACCTTCCGAAATTATGCTACGGATTCTTCTAGCGCTTTCTCCTGGTTTTTTTTTTGCTGGGATCTTTCCAGGCAATCTCCCTAGAATTCTTTCAGAAATTCCTTTGGTTGTTCTACCAGGGATTTCTCCAAGGACTCATCCAGAATTCCCCCAGAGATTTCATCCAAAGATTTCTCCAGAAATTCCTCATGGATTTCCTGCAGAAACTACTTTTGGCCTTCTATTCTTGGAGGCTCTTCCTGCGATTCTTCCAGCAATTCCTCCGAAAATTCTTACAATGATACGTACAGAAATTCTTCTAGTGATTCCTAACGAATCAAATTCTTCCGGGAAATCTTCCTGAGATTCCTTCAGAAATTCCTCCTGCGATTCCTTCAGGGCCTTCTCTATAGATACTTCCAGAATATCTCTACCGGTCTTTGCAGGGAATACTCTAGGTATTCCAAGGATTTTTTTCTTTGGATTCCCTCAGACATTCCTGATGGGGTTTCTCTAGAATTTTCTGTATAGTTTTCTCCAGCAATTCCTCCTAGGGTTTGTGCAGAGATTTCTACAATGATAAAAACCAGAATGCTTTTTAGAATACCTCCTGAGACTTTTCCTTTGATATCTTCAGAAGCTCTCCAGTGATTCCTCCAGAATTTTTTATCCAAGAAATTTTATCCAAGGATTCTCTCATAAATTTCTCATGGGATTCCTCCAGGAACTTCAGCTGGATTTCTCAAGTTATTCCTGCTGTGGTTCTACCAGCAAATACAACTCCTCCAGAAATTCTTCTAAGGATTCTTCTAAGAATTTCTCCTGGGATTACTTCAAAAACTTGCTGGGATTATTCAAGGCAATCTTCCTAGGAGCCTTGCAGAAGTACCTTCGGTATTTCCTCCTAAAAATCCTAAAGGATTTTTTTCCTGGGTTTTCTCCAAATATTTCTCATTGGATTCCTCCAGGAACTCCTCTTGACTCTATTGCTTTCTCCTGACATTCTTGCTAGGATTCTTCTTTCCTAGGATACTTCCAGAAATGCCTTTGATTCTTCCAGGATTTTTTCTAAAGACTCATCCAGAAATTCCTCTACAATTGTTATTCATTCATTTCTGTAGAAATTAATCATGGTATTACTCCTGGAACTCCTCTTAGCCTTCTTCAAGGAATTCCAGCTGTATCCCAATAGAAATCTCTAGAGGAATCCCTAAACGAATTTTGAGAATAGTTGGAATTTCCAGAGAAATTCTAGGAATTATTACTAGGGAAATCTCTAGTGAAATCCTATAGGAATGTACGGGGAAAATTTGTAATTAATTAGAAGGCACAGAATGTTGCTGATTGATAAATTGAGATGTAAATTTGTGAAGAAAAAAATTCTGGTGGGACTCCGCATTCGCTAGACCGCAGTATGGCTTTGAGGGTTCCTTCGGCATAGTTGTTTTTTTTTTGTGAAAAAAATTCTGCGGTACTTTCATTGGAATTTAATCAGCAATTTCTTTGGAATTTTTGCGCTTTAGTTTCAATGGCTATTTCTCTGAATTTTTTTCAGTAATTTCTTTCTCAGTCATTTTGCAAATTTCTCAGGCAATTTTATCGTATTTTTTTGTAATTCTTTATGATTTAATTGTATTTAAAATTATTTCTTCCGAAAATTGCTGAACTGGAAAATCAGAAATCCTCGATTCGACTTGCTCAAAGAAAATTCTATGAAATTCACGAAAAACTTCCTGACAAATTCCCAAAAATATTGCCGGAAAATGCCATTAAAATTACCTTAAAACTCTCAAAGTAGTTACCAAAGAATTCATATAAGAATTACCAAAGAAATGCAAGCAACATCGGAATTGCCGAAGGTATTCCGAAATAATATACTGCCTGATTTCTTTACATAAATAGATAATGAATAAATCTTGAAGAAATTGTCAAAAGAATTTTCATTAAAATTATAGAAGCGATTCATGAAAGAGTTTCCGAAGGAGTTTTCGAAGGAATACCAAATAGAAAAGATAATGATAGTCCAAAAAAATGACGAAAATTAAAAAAAAAAAGTAGAATGACTTGCCGAAGACATTTTCAAAAAAAAAATGTGAAGAAGTTTTTAGAGTTATTGTCAAATAAATTACCAAAGGCTTCACTTAAGGAATCCCCAAAGCAATTGCCTGAAAAGTAAATGGAGAATTTTAAAAGCAAATATCAATAGTATTGCTGAAATTAACAAAACAATGCTTGAAATACTACTAAAAAATTGGCGAAGGCAATCTCGAGAAAACATTTCAAAGGATTTGCTAATGAAATAAAAAGCTAAATAAACTCCTAATCGGATTGCCGAAGAATTTTTCCTATGAAAATTTCAAAGGATGCGTGAAAGGTGTTTAGTATCAAAGTCCAAACATATTACCTAATAAATTCTTAAATAAATTTCCGAAAGGGATCCAAAGATATTACCGAAGAAATTTGACAAATCCAAAGGAATTACTAAGAGAAATAAATTGCTAAACAATTTCCAAATAAATTGCCGGGAATATTCCCTGAAGAATTACAGAAACAATGTTTGCCGAAAGCACAAATTCCTTGTATCATACGTATTTACCAAACTCGATTATCCAAAATGTACGAAGTTGAAATTTTGACTTATAACTACAATGTTGGTTTTAAGTAAGTTAAAATTTCAGCTTTATACAGCCAGATATATTATCAATCCAGACGAAATTGGAATTTGGTGCGAGCATCAGACTCCCGAAGAGCGAAGTTCGCTCGCACCAAATTCCGGGTTTCAACTGGATTGACAATATGTTCGTAAAGCTTCAGAACGGAACTCAGGATAATCGAGTTCAACTTTTGTATGTGAAAATGTATTCTCTCGGACCTGATTGTTTTCAATCTATAAAACAAAGGGGTTGTCGCGAGTATTGTTAAGCTCTAACTGAAAATACAAATTCCATCTATTATACGCAATCAAGTTATCAAGTTTTCAAACCTCACATGTTTATTTTTTTTTGTTTTAACGTTTAAAGAATGGTTTATTGGTTGAACTTGTATAAAAACTAATTACAGTGCAATTATTTACATTTCAACTGTTAAATAAAAATCTAACTCATTAACGTCGACAACATTATCACAACTATTGATGAAGGTGACGTAATTGATAAAAAGTTTTAGAATTTCAAGTTTTTGATTTCTGCTGGCAAAATTGAGCACTGGATGCAACAAATCTTCATAGGTTAGTCGCCTCCGGCCTTGGAGGGTTATCGCCAACCGTTGCTGCAGATGTGCCCATGCTGCTTCCACTCTTGGACAGTCCCTCAGCTTATGCTTCAGCGTTTCCGAAGCCGCATTGCAGTGTAAGCACTGCTCGTTATCCACCCGTCGAATCGTATGCCACAGTTGTCGATGCTCAATTTTCTCGTTCACCAACAGACACCAGCTGCTGCGCTGGTTCCGATATACGTGCACTCTCAGTCATGGCAACGGGAACAAACGGGAACTATGCATAGCAACGATAACAACAACAAGAAATGTACACCGTGAACTAGATGTCACGGTTTCTGGAACGCCCATATTGACAGCTGGAACTAGTTCCAACTCACGGTGTATATTTGCTCGTTCTCATATTTGCGTTTGTTTGTTCACGTTTATCGGAACGGATTTTTTCGCGTGCAGTACAACGGTTTGGATTAAAAAAAAAGTTCTTTAAAATATGTAGAGCGCGGTTAAATTTGCGGTCTAATTAAAAAAAAAAACAAAACCTGGAAGCCACTTAAACTGGCACCCCCTAGGCACCCCCTAGGAAAAAATCCTAGATACGCCAATGCAGTAGCAGTTTCTTCTACTGGCCAAAAATATCACTACGGATTATCTGATCCGGTGGTAGGAGTCCTCCAAACAAGCGACCTCTAATTCATGGTGTCATGCGGCTTAATGCGTACCGTGCCTAAGAATGGATGGTTAGGGGGGGTCTAATAAAAACCTAACCGCTAACGGTGCCTGTGGAGTACCAGGGCACCCTCCACAGTATTTTGCCCTTACTGTGTTAAACGGAGCAATGACGCAGTGTACCTTATTTTCTCCTGTAAATAGTAAAAAAAAATGAGTACCTTGAAAGTTATCTAAACAAATCTTCACCACGCGAAGGATGCTTCAGCTGTGCTCAGAAGAAGATTTATTAGAGAACAGTTAGACGTGGGACTAATTCAAGAGCCCTGGGTAAATAGTGGAAGAGTAATGGGTTGCTCTTCGCAGAATTGTAGGATCTTGTACGACGAAAGTCAGTCTAATCCAAGAACAGCCAGTAGGAGAACAATATTTGTCCCAATTACTGAGTTTATTACAGGAGACATTGTTGCGATCAAAATGGAGGTCCCAGCAATCCAGGGAAAAACTGAGGTATACATTGCTTTCGCATATTTTCCGTGAGACGTTGATGATGTGCCTCTATCTTTTATCGTAAGTTTTGTTAATTATTGCAGAAAAATAAACGCCCAATTTGTAATAGGGTGCGATACAAATGCCCATCATACCATATGGAATAGGTGAGGAATTACATTTCGTCTAATAATATAGACATATGCAATAAAGGGAATTCTCCAACTTTTGTTAATGCTATTCGACAGGAAGTTTTGGATCTTACGCTTTGTAGCTATCTGCTATCAGATAAGATCGCGAACTGGCATGTTTCTGATGAGGAATCATTGTCAGATCACAAACATATCAGGTTCGATTATAAAGCCGGATCAAATTTAATTGGAAGCTATAGAAATCCAAAGAAAACTAACTGGGACCTCTACAGCTTTTATTTAATGAATGGAAATTCATTTGAGGGTGAGCAGGTCTTGTCTGTTTCACAGTTGGAAAATGCCTCTGATGTTATTATTGATAAAATGATTTCATCATATCATGCTAGCTGCCCAATCCGACAGAGGTCATCCAACAGGGATGTCCCTTGGTGAAATAATAAGCTGGCAGATCTGGGGAAGCAATCTAGACGGTTGTTCAATAGAGCAAAAGCTACATCTAATTGCGTTCAATATAAACAAGCCCTTACAGAATACAACAGAGAATTGAGACTAGCCAAACGGAAGGACTGGAGACGGGTATGTGAAGACATCAATAACGCTCCTACGGCTGCAAGGCTTCATAAAGTCCTTTCCAAATACCATTTAAATGGTCTTGGAAGTTTTAAAAAAGAAGATGGCAGTTTTACTATTGATTCTTCTGAAACATTGGAAGTAATGATGAGAACTGACTTCCCAGGGTCGATTCCTTATTCGGATGAAGAACAGGACTCAGATAAGGCAAGACATGCGTGGTCGACCAATGCCTATCAAAAAGCTTGTGAAATCTTCACACAGTCGAGGGCCGAATGGGCATTGATTTCTTTTCAACCTTTCAAATCTGCCGGGAAAGATGAAATTTTCCCAGCTTTACTTCAACTTGGAAAAGAGGCGATTTGTCCGCTCTTAACCGAAATATTCAGAGCCAGTATTACTTTAGCCTACATACCTAAGGCGTGGCATTTTTATCCCAAAAGCTAGCAAACGGGACAAAACAACTCCAAAAGCCTTCAGACCCATAAGCCTTTCTTGTGTTCTGTTAAAGACCATAGAGAAAATGTGAATGACTTTGTCAAGTCTAGTCTTTGCTTATCAAACAGGCAAATCCACCATAAAGCGGGAGCCACAATGCTGCGTCGACTTCGACTTCGACTTCAGCGTTAACGGATCCGTCAATGTACTAAAAACGCAAACGGATACGTTGACGCAAACACTGCCCACAATGCTGCGTTGCGTTGTGCGTTTGTTTACATTGGTGATGGAATTTAATCGGAATCTCAATCGAAATCAATATTTGAATCAGATTTCAGCAGCCGGACTGCATAAATCATTGCAGGAATTTGGAATTTAATATCGGAATTCGCAGCGGCTGCTGGTGTGCTTACAAAAAACATGGATTATTTGCGGAAACTGTGAAATTTCATCCGGAAACCGACCACTATTTGTGTGGTTATTCGTGAACTTTTCTGTAGCAATGGCAGTGATCGTAGGAAGGAACTCGTTCTGGAATTCTTCCGGCAGAAACATTTCATGGGCTTTTCATAACGGGAAACCCTTCTGAGATTCCTTCAGTAGGAATTCCCTGTTTTGAATTAGGTGATTTCTCCATAAATTCCATTTGGAACTCCTCCGGAAGACGCTTCGAATAACAAGAGTTTTAAGACCGTGATCAATGAGTTGCATTTTAAATTCTTAGTTTTTTTTTGCAGACACTCCCGGAACTCAAGGAGATCCTCCAGGTTCAGGATCAGAAGTTTTTTTTTAGAATTTCTCCAATACTTCATATGTAAATTTAATTAGTAGTTCCCTCAAAAGTTTTTCCTTGAGGTCATTCAGGATTTTTTCAAAGGTTTTCCGTGAATGTATCCCGTATTTCTTTCAATAATTAATGCGAAGGGTCCTTAAAAAATCCCCCATGGTTTTCATTATTAAATTCTCCAGAAGTTTAATAGAGAATTACTCTAGGAAATCCTTCGGTAATTCATGCAAAAGATTCATTGTGATTTTTTCTCAGTTTCATAATGAATTCCTCCCAAAGTTTCATCGCTAATTCCTTCAGGGGTTCCATTGGAAATTACTCCAGTAGTATTGGGAGTTCCAGCCGGGGTTCCTCCAGCAATTCCTTCAGGAATTCTTCAATGAATTTGTTCGGGAATTTCTCCAACAGTTCTTTAGAAGTTTCCTGAAGCGTTTGAGAGTTTTCTTTTTCCGAATTTGTTTCAAAAGTTTCTTCGTTAGTTTCTCCAGTAGTAGCTTTAACAATTGCTCCAAAATTTGCTTGTAATATTCCCCAGGAGTGTTCTATCGGAGATTTCTCCGAGAAATCCACTGCAAGAGTTCCATTGGCAATTTATCTTGGAGTTTCATTGGAAATCCTGCAAGTGTTCCACCGGAAATTTCTCCAGGAATTCTATCAATTCCTGCAAGAGCTTCTTCGGGGACCCGTCTAGCAATTCCTAGGATATATATTAGGAGGTCCACTAGTTCACTACCGGAAATTCCACTGTTAATTCCTCCAGGAATTCCCCGGGAATTCCTCAAGGATTCTTTCAGGGGTCCCTCTAGGAATATCACCTGGGATTCTTCCAAGAATTCCTCCAGGGATTCTTCTAGGAATTCCTCCAGGGATTCTTCCAAGAATTCCTCCAAGGATTCTTCCAGGGATGCTTCCAGGAATTCTTCCAGGGATTCTTCCAGGAATTCTTCCAGGGATTCCTCCAGAGATTCTTTCAGGGATTCTTACAGAAATTCCTCCAGGGATTCTTCCAGGAATTCCTCCAGGGACTTTTCCAGGAATTCCTCCAGGGACTTTTCCAGGAATTCCTTCAGGGATTCTTCCAGCAATTCCTCCAGGGATTCTTCCAGGAATTCCTCCAGGGATTCTTCCAGGAATTCCTCAAGGGATTCATCCAGGAATTCCTCCAGGGATTCTCCCAGGAATTCCTCCAGGGATTCTCCCAGGAATTCCTCCAGGGATTCTCCCAGGAATTCCTCCAGGGATTCTCCCAGGAATTCCTCCAGGGATTCTCCCAGGAATTCCTCCAGGGATTCTTCCAGGAATTCCTCCAGGGATTCTTCCAGGAATTCCTCCAGGGATTCTTCCAGGAATTCCTCCAGGGATTCTTCCAGGAATTCCTCCAGGGATTCTTCCAGGAATTCCTCCTGGGATTCCTCCACGAATTCCTCCTGGGATTCCTCCAGGAATTCCTCCAGGAATTCTTCCAGGGATTCTTCCAGGAATTCTTCCAGGGATTCTTCCAGGAATCCCTCCAGGGATTCTTCCAGGAATTCCTCCAGGGATTCTTCCAGGAATTCCTCCAGGGATTCTTCCAGGAATCCCTCCAGGGATTCTTTCCGGAATTCCTCCAGGGATTCTTCCAGGAACTCCTCCAGGAATGCTTCCAGAAATTCCTCCAGGGATTCTTCCAGAAATTTCTCCAGGGATTCTTCCAGGAATTCCTCCAGGGATTCTTCCAGGGATTCTTTCAGGAATTCTTCTAGTAATTCCTCCAGGGATTCTTCCAGGAATTCCTCCAGGGATTCTTCCAGGACTTCCTACAGGGATTCTTCCAGGAATTCCTCCAGGGATTCTTCCAGAAATTTCTCCAGAGATTCTTCCAGGAATTCCTTCACCAATTCCTCCAGGAATTTCGTCACGTATTTTTCCAGGAATTTCTTCAAGAATTTCTCCATGTATTCTTCCGAAGATTCCTCCAGGATTTTTTTCTGGAATTCCTCCAGGTTTTTTCGAGAATTCCTCCAGGGATTCTTTCTCGAATTTCTTCAAGGATTTTTCCAGGAATTTCTCTGAGGATTCTTCCAGAAATTTTCACGGGGATTTCTCCAGAAATTCATCCAGAGATTCTTTCAGAGATTTCTCCAGGGATTCATCTAGGGATTCTTCCAGAGATTCCTCCAGGAATTTTTCCAGTGATTGCTCCAGGAATTTCTCCAGGGATTCCTCTAGGGATTCCTCCAGAGATTCCTCTGGGAATTCTTCCAAAGATTCCTGGAAGAATCCGTGGAGGAATTCCTGGAAGAATCCCTGGAGAAATTCCTGGAAGAATCTCTGGAGGAATTCCTCGAAGAATCCCTGGAGAAATTCCTAGAAGAATCCCTGGAATTCCTTCACGAATACCTCCAGGAATTCCTTCACGAACTCCTCCTGGGATTTCATCAGGAATTTTCCAGGAATTCTTCCAGAGATACCTCCAGGATTTTTTCTAGAGATTCCTCCAGGAATTTCTCAAGAGATTCATCTAAGATTTTCTCCAAGAATTCCTCCAGATTTTTTTTCAGGAATTCCTGCACAAATTCTTCCAGAGATTCCTTCAGCAATTTTCCAGATTTTCTTCAAGAGATTATTTCAGGGATTTCTCCATAGATTCTTCCAAGATTTTTTTTCAGGAATTTCTCCAGAGATTCCTCCAGGAATTCCTCCAGAGATTCCTACAGGAATTCTTCCAAAGATTCCTCCAGGATTTTTTCCTCCAAGAATTCCTACACGAATTTCTCCAGGAATTCTTTCAGATTTGCCCAGGAATTTTTTTTAGGAGTTCCTCCAGGACTTTTTTATCAGGACTTCCTCTAGGTATTCCTGCAGGATTTCCCCCAAAATTCCTTCAGGAATTCCTCCAAGATTTTGTTCGAGAATTCCTCCAGGATTTCTACCAGGAATTCCTCCAGGAATTCTTGTGGCATTTTCTCCAGGAATTCCTTCAGGAATTCTTCCAGAGATTCCTCCAGGATCTTTTTTTCATAAATTTTTCTAGGAATGTTTTTCAGGAATTCCCCCGGAATCCCTTCAGGATTTCCTCTAGGAATTCCTTCAGGAATTCCTCCACGAATTTCCACCAGGCTTTTTTTCTCCAAGAATTTCTCCAGGAATTTTTCCAGGAATTTCCTCAAAAAATTCTCCAGGAATTCCTCCAGGGATTCTTCCAGGAATTCCTTCGGGGATTCTTCCAGGAATTCCTCCAGGGATTCTTGCAGGAATTCCTCCAGGGATTCATCCAGGAATTCCTCCAGGGATTCTTCCAGGAATTCCTCCAGGGATTCTTCCAGGAATCCCTCCAGGGATTCTTCCAGGTATTCCTCCAGGGATTCTTCCAGGAATTCCTCCAGGGATTCTTCCAGGAATTCCTCCAGGGATTCTTCCAGGAATTCCTCCAGGGATTCTTCCAGGAATTCCTCCAGGGATTCTTCCAGGAATTCCTCCAGGGATTCTTCCAGGAATTCCTCCAGGGATTCTTCCAGGAATTCCTCCAGGGATTCTTCCAGGGATTATTCTAGGGATTCCTCCAGAGATTCCTCTAGGGATTCCTCCGTTGATTCTCCAAATATTCCTCCAGGAATTCCTTCACGAATACCTCCAGGAATTTCTTCACGAACTCCTCCTGGGATTTCATCAGGATTTTTCCAGGAATTCTTCCAGAGATTCCTCCAGGATTTTTTCCAGAGACTCCTCCAGGGATTCCTCTAGGGATTCCTCCAGAGATTCCTCCTGGAATTTTTCGAAAGATTCCTTCTCGAACTCCTCCTGGGATTTCATCAGGATTTTTGCAGGAATTCTTTCAGAGATTCCTCCAGGATTTTTTCCAGAGACTCCTCCAGGAATTCCTCCAGGGATTCCTCCAGGGATTCCTCTAGGGATTCCTCCAGAGATTCCTCCGGAAATTCTTCGAAAGATTCCTCCAGGAATTCTTTCACGAATTTTTCCAGGAATTCTTCCAGAGATTCTTCCAGGATTTTTTTTTCAGGAATTCCTCCAGGGATTCTTCCAGGAATTCCTCCAGGGATTCTTCCAGGAACTCCTTCAGGGATTCTTCCAGCTTTTTCTAAAGGAATCTTTCAAAGGGAATTCCTGGAGGAATTCCCGGAGGTTATTCTGGAGGAATCCCATAAGGAATCCCAAGAGAAATTTCTGGAGGAATCCTTGTCAGAATCCCTGAAAAAATTCTTGGTGGAGTCCCAGGCGAAAATTCTGGAGGTATCCCCGGATTAGTTCTTGGAAAACTTCCTGAAGAAATTCTCGGAGAAATATCTAGAGGAATTCCAAGAAAAATATCTAGAAAACTTCCTGGAGGAATTGATGGAAGAATTCCCGGAGGAATTTCTGGAAAAAATTCCCGAGAAATTTCTGGAAAAAATCATGGAAGAATTCTTGTAGGAATTTCCGGTAGAATTTCAGGAAGAATTCCAGGAACTATTCCTGGAGGAATTCCTGAAAGTCAAAGTCGAAGGAATTCCTGGAGGAATTTTTGAAAGAATCCCAGGAGGAATTCGCGGAAAACTTATTTAGAAAAACAACAGAGGAATTCTTGGAGCACGTCTAAAGGAATCTTCGGAGGAATTCCTGGAGGAATCTTTGAAGTGATCTCTGGAGAAATACCTGTAGAAATTCCTAAAGGAATCCCTGGAGGAATTCCTGGAGGAATCCCTGGAGGAATCCCAGGAGGAATCCCCAGAAGAATTACTGGAGGAATCCCCAGAGGAATTCCTGTAGGAATACCAGGAGAAAATGTTGGAGAAATCCCCATAGGGGTTCATGGCAGATTTTCTTAAGGAATCCTCGGAAAAACTCCTGGAGTATTCTCGGAGGGATTATTTTGAAAGAACTCCAGGAAAAATTCCAGGCACAATTCCTGCAGGAATTCCTGAAAGTACAACTGAAGGAACACCTGGAAGAATTTCCGGAGGAATTCCTGGAGAAATCCACGGAGGAATTCGCAGGAAACTTCCAAAAGACGTCCCCGAAGGAATTCCCGGAGAAATCTCCGGAGGAATCTCCGAAGGAATTACCGGAGGAATCTCTGGAGGAATTTCTCGAGGAAGAGGAAGTTTTTGAGGTTTCAGTAGTGGAATTCCTGGAAGAATTTCTTGAAGTATTCCTGAAAGAATTCACGGCGGAATCCTAGGAAAAATTCCTAAAGAAAATCACGGAGGAATTCCTGGAGGAGTTTCTGGGGAAAATCTTGAAAGAATTTCTGGAGGAATTCCTAGAATAATCCCTGAAGGAATTCCTGGACAAATCCCCGGAGGAATTAGTGGAAAACTTTCATAAGGAATCTTTGAAGGAATTCTTGGAGAGATCCCTGAAGTAGACTCTTCAAAAAATTCTGGAGGAATCCCCAGAGGAGTTCACGCAAGATTTCCTGGAGGAATTTCTGGAAGAGTTCCTGGAGCAATTCAAGAAGAGTTATTGGAGGATATGCTGGAAGAATTTCCGAAAGAATTCCTGGAAAAATATCTTTGATATTTCCAGAATCCCCGAACGAATTCCCGAAGGAGCTCGCGGAGGAATCTCCACAGGATTTTCTGGAGGAATTTCTAGATAAATTTCTGGAAGAGTTTCTGGAGGATTTTATGGAAGAGTTACTGGAGGATATCCTGGAAGAACTCCCGAACAAATTCCTGGAAGAATACCTGGAAAAAAAACTGGAGAAATTCCTGGAAAAAGTCCTGCAGGAATTTCTGCAAAATTTTCTGGAAGAATTCCAGGAAGAATTCAAGAAACAATTCTGGAGGAATTCCCGGAAGTATTACTGAAAGAATTTCTAGAGGAATTTCCTGAGAAATTTCCGCAAGAATTCCTGGAGGAATCCTTGCAGGAATTCCTGGAGAAATCCACGAAAGAATTCGCGGAAAACTCACTGAAGGAATTCCCAGAGGAATTCCTGGAGAAAATTTGGAGCAATTTCTGAAGAAATCTGCGAAAGCTTTCCTGGAGGAATCCTTGAAGTTATCACTGGAGGAATTCCTGGAAGAATCCCCGGAGGAGTTCACGAAGGACTTCCTGAAAGATTCCTCAGAGAAGTTCCTGGAAGAATATCTGGAAAATTCCTGGAAGAATTCTCGGAGGGACTCCTGGAAAAAATCTTGGAAGGATTTTTTTTTAAGAATTCCAGGAACAATTCCTAAAGGTATTCCTGGAAGTATTACTGAAGGCATTCCTGAAGGAATTCCTGGAGTAATCTCCGGAGGTATTTGTGATGGGATCTCCGGAGGATTTTTTTAAAATAATTACTGGAAGAATTCCTGGAGGAATCCCGGCGGAATACTGGAGGAGTTTCTGGAGAAAACCTTGAAGTTTCTGGAGGAATTCCTGAAAGACTTCCTGGCGGATATCCTGGACGGATTTCTGGAGAAATCCCAGGAGGAATTCCTATAGTACTCCCCGAAGAAATCCCAGGAGGATTTCGCAGAAAACTTACTGAAGGAATCCCCGGAGCTATTCACGGAGAACTTTCTGAATCTTCGGAAGAAATCTTGAAAGATTCCTTGAAGAAATCCCTGAAAAAATCCCCTGAAGGAATCTCCGTAGGACTTCCTGAAGGAATCCCCGGAGGATTTTCTGGACGAATTCCTAAAGGAATTTATGGAGGAATCTCCAAAAGAAGGAATATCCAGAAGTATTTTTGAAGGAATTTACGACAGATTATCTGGATGAATTCCTTTGGGCATTACTGGAGGGATTCCCGGAGGATATCTTGGAAGAATTCCTGGTAAAATTTCTGCAGAAATTTCTGGAAGGATTTCCGGAGGAGTTTGTGGAAATATTCCAGGATTAATTTCTGGAGGAATTTCTTGAAATATTACAGAAGAAATTCCTGGAGGAATTTTCGGTGGAGTCCCGGGAGGAATTTCTGGTGTAATCTCCGGAGATTTTCTGGAGGAATCTCCGTAGGAATTTCTTGTGGAAACTCCGGAGGATTTCCTGAAGGGATCCCCGGAGGAATTTGTGCCGAAATTTTAGGAGGAATCCCCGAAGGAATTCCTTGAGGATTCTTCGGTGGAATTTCTGGAGGAACCTCCCTTGGAATCCCCGGAGGATTTCCTTGAGGAATCTCCGGTGAATTTGCTGAAGGAATCCCTGGAGGAATTTATACGGTAATTTTCGGAGGAATTCCTGGAAGAATCTCCGGAGGAATTTCTGGAAGAACCTCCCTTGAAATTCCCGAGGAGTATTTCTTGGTGGCATTCCTGGATGAATTCCCGAAAGTACACCACTAGCAATTCTCGAAACACTCAGCGAAACCCGATGGAGTTGCTGAAGTAATGTCCGAAGGAACTCCTGGAGGAATTTCCGAAGGAACTCCGAATGGAACTCCTAAAGGAATTTTCAATGGAATTACTGGAGTAATCCGTGATGGAATACCTAGATAAGTTCCCGAAGGAAAACCTGAAGCAACTTAAAAAATTCCTTAAGGTAATCTCGATGGAGCACCTCAAGAAAATCCAGAAGCAACTCCTAGAGGAACTCACGATGTAGGCATTTTCGAAGAAACACACGAATCATTTTTTGAAGAACTTCGTTTAGGAAAACCTGGAGGAATTTACTATTGAGCTTTTGAAGATTTTTCCGAAGGGACTCCTGAAGTAATTCTCGAAAAAATATCTGGCGAAATTTTTGGAGGAATTACTAATGGAACTCTAGAAAGAAATTTGGATGGAAAACCTTGTGTGTTCTTGAGGGAACTCACAGAGGAATTCCTGGAAGAATTCCCGAAGAAATTCCTGGAGGAATTCCCAAAGGAACTTAGAGAAATTTCCGAAGGAACTTGTTAAGGAAAACTCCTCCATAAGGAACTTCCAAAAGAACACCGGGAGAAATTCTCAAAGGAACATCAGGTGTTATTTTTAAATGAACTTTTTTGAAAAATCCCGAATGAAACTCCTCCAGGAATTCTCGAAGGAACTTCTGGAGGAATTCCAAAAAGAACTCCTAATTCCCGAAGATATACCTGGAGAAATTTCCTCGTAGGAGCCTAATATGAATGCCAGAAATACCTCTTACCAGAAGGTAGTCCTGAAGGAATTCCCGAAAGTAATCTTGGAGAAATTTCTGAAGGATCTCCCTAATGAATTCCAGGATCCCTCGGGAGCTCTTAAATAAATTTTTGCAGAAGTCTCGAATGAATTCCTGGAGAAATTTCCAAAAGAATTCCTGGGAAAAACTCTAAAAGAACTCCTGGAGAAATTCTTTGAGGAATTCCTGGAGCAACTCCTGGCTGAATTAGCAATGGAATTATTGGAGGCAGTTCTGCATAAATTTTCGGAGAAATTCCTGAAAGAATATCCGAGGAAAATTGTTGAGGAGTTCCCGAAGCAAATCCTAAAGGAGTATCCCAAGAAACTCCTCGAATTATTCAACAAGACATTCCTTAAGGAATTGCCCAAGGAACTCCTTGAGGGAATCTCCAAGGAACTACTTGAGGATATCTTGAAGGGATTTTATAGAAATTTCAAAGTAAATTTCCGAACTGTTGGAGGCATATCCTAATGAATTCCATAAAGACTCCTGGAGTAATTTATGGAGAAAGTTCTGGAGAAATTTCCGACAGAACTGATAAAAGAGTTGTCGATGAAAATCTAGGAGAAACTCGCGGATGAATTTTTGAAGGAACACATGGAGGATTTCTGGAAGGCACTCCTGGAGGAAGTTGTGAAGGAATTTCAAATGCTACTCCTTAGGGAGCGTCCATAAATTACGTCACGCAAAAATTGCCCATTTTCAACACCCCCCCCCCCCCTCCCCCCTATGTCACACTGTTTGTATGAGACCTCTGAATTTTTTGTTTGGGTTGTCACACTTTACTGAACCCCCCCCTCCCCCCTAAAAGCGTGAAAAATCCAGATGAATGCTCGAAAGAACTCCTGAAAGATTTTTTGGCGCAGCTCCCGAGCGATCTGCTTGAGGAATTTCTGAAGAAACTCCTGGAGTTGTCTCAAATGGTTTTCTTAGAAAGTCACCAAAAATCTTCCTTCAAGGGAAATTTGAAAAGAAATTCATGCTAAAAGAATCTCAGAAATAATTATTATTGCCGAAGTCTTGGAAGAAATCGTTACTAATAGAATCACAGAAAGATTTTTTTGTTTTGGAAATCCCAGATGGAATTCCTTTTGCCTGAATGCCGGAATGAATTTCTGTAGAAATAATCCTAGAAGAAATTCCTGCTTGAGGAATTCCAGAATGGATTTCTGTTCCCGGATTCCCAGAAAGATTTCCAGCTAGTAAAATTGAAAAAAAATCTGGAGAATTCCCTAATGAAATCCTTAGAAGATGCCCCAAATAAATTTCAGACGGAATATCAGCAATAGGAATCCATGGGAGAATCCCTGTTGGAGCAATTCTGGAAGCTAACTCCTCTCAAACAAATTTAAGTGGAATTCCTGTTGAATGAAAAGAATATTTCAGCACAAAACAACTACAGGGAATCCCTGGAGGGATTCTCAAACAAACCCGTTAATGAATCCCATAAAGAATTCCTGCTGGAAGAATGCCGAAGGTTATTCCTGTCGAAGAAATTTCAGGAGTTCCTACTGGAGGAATCCTGATTAGAAAAAAAAGATCTCCTGGAGGAATGCCGCTTCGATGAATGTATTCATAAATCCCGAATAAATTCCGGGGAAAAGACAAACGTATTCAAACACTCAGAACATTTTCTTTGCACTTTTAAAATCCAATCGAATAGGTTTTTATGAGCTTTTCGATATAAATAAACATGTAAACATTGCCGCCCAACACCAGCTTCGATGCCGGACGCTGCGTTGCAGTGCGTCAACTTTGAATATTTTCAAAGTTTAGAACGACTTCAGCGTTTTTAGTACAATGACGTACGTCACGCAACGCACCATTGTGGCTTGCTGCACTGAAACTCATTGCTTCAAACCGAGCTGTCAGTTAAAGTTGAAGTCGAAGTCGAAGTCGACGCAGCATTGTGGCTCCCGCTTAACAGCGCCACAGTTGCTAGTCAGCAAAATTGAGAAATCGTTTCAAGCCAAGGAAATAGTCGTGATTGCTTTCTCGACATTGAAGGAGCATTCGATAACACATCCTACAGCTCAATGCGTTCAACAATGGAAGCAAGGGGCTTGGATAAATGCATTATTGAATGGATAATATCGATGCTTAGAGATCGAGAGATCTCTTCCGTTCTTGGCGGTGCGCAACTTTCAGTGAGATCTGTGAAGGGCTGTCCTCAAGGAGGAGTACTATCGCCTTTATTGTGGTCTTTGGTAGTGGACGAAATCCTTAAAAAAAACTCATCAATCAATGCTTTGAGGTTATTGGATACGCAGATGTGGTAGCTATTCTGATACGTGGAAAATATGACGACACGTTATCTAGCGAAATGGTGCCGAGAGGAGGGATTAAACGTAAACCCTGCAAAAACTGTAATTGTACCTTTTGCTAGAAGGTTAAAAATAAATCTTACTGAACCTTCAGTTCTCAGAAGAAGTTAAACATTTTGGGGTAACTTTGGACAAAAGACTGAATTGGAATTCTCATTGAAACAATGTTTTAACCAAGGATACTAATGCCCTTTGGATCTGCAGCAAAGCCTTAGGAAACACCTGGGGTCTTAGACCTAACATGATTCACTGGATCTATGCTGCAATAGTCCGGCCTAGGATTACTTATGCTTTACTTGTTTGGTGGCCTAAAACAAATGAGGTAACCTCTTAAAAGAAGCTAAGTAAGCTACAAAGACTTGCTTGTATATCTATGACAGGAGCAATGAAAAGCACTCCCTTCTCAATATACTGTCATTGCACCAATTTGTTAAAATCCAAGCGGCAGAAAGTGTCCTGCAGTTTATACGTTACAATAAAGTGCTAGACGGGGATCTTGTTGGACATTTGAGGATCATCAAAGACTTCAAATTAAGCATGAATCAAAGACATGAAAACAGAAGAAGATTGGATGATAACGAAGACCAACTATGATGTTCCCTTCAAAGTGGTGAAACCATGTCGCTATGTTTGAGATGCTGGTGGGCCAAGTTTACTTCCAGGTTCTATTGTATTTTATACTGATGGGTCCAAGATGGGAGAAAATACTGGAGCTGGTGTTTTTGGTCCTGATGGGATGCAGTCCCACTGTATTTCAAGCGGAAGTTCAAGCCATTTTAGAGTGTGCCAACATTTGTCTGAAAAGAAATAATAGGTTTGCCAAGATCTGTATTTTTTTGGACAGTCAGGCGGCTCTAAATGCGCTAAATGCGCTTTCACTTGTCAATCAAAGCAAGTGTAGGAATGTAGGGGGATTCACTTAATAGCGTAAACTGATTAAACGTCGCGATCACCAAGGCAATCTTTGATTATTTCATTCGCAAAATCATGAAAGATTTCAAATAAGCAGAAAATCATGGCTTTCGCAGCAATTTAATCTGTTTAGTGAGTACCCCTATTATTTCTCTGAAGCAATTGGCCAGTAGGAAGCAATTGCCCGGTCATTGTGGAATTCTGGGAAATGAAAACGCCGACAATTTAACCAGACAGGGTGCGGCATCAAGCTTTGTAGGCCCTGAACCTTTCTGTTGAGTTCCTGAGTGTGCTCTTCGGATGAAACTAAAAACTTTGGAAATGTCCACGGTAGAATCTAATTGGAATGCCACGGATACATCCAAGCAAGCAAAAACCCAGACAACCAGTAATCGTATAGGATGTTGCATAAGATGATAAAGTGGAGGCCATATGCGTGCATGCCTCCATATAGGCGCATGTAAAATGTACGCATATCGCCTCCACTTCAACATCCTATGCAACATCTTATACGATCACTGGTTGACTGGGAAGGTTCATAAAACCCACGGCAGAAAAAGCCAGGTCAATACTGAATCTAAACAAAAGAGATCTCAGGGTACATACTGGTCTGATGACTGGCCACTGCCCGGGTAAATATCATTTAAGTAAGATCTACCGAGTGTCATTTCTGCCAAACGGAAAATGAAACAGCCGAGCATTTACTCTGCAACTGCGGAGTGCTGTACCATCACAGATTGGCGATATTTGGAAAAGGGTTTCTAGAGCCCTTGGAAATTTGGCGAAGTAATCCCAACAGGGTAATAAACTTCATAAAACGAGCTGTGCCTAGTTGGGATCAGGTGTTACATCAACCAATGTCCATCACAACTCAATTGTGACAGGGTATTTGACTAGCACCAAATTAAATATGGGTCATACCACAATATTCCTAAATAATGGACGTAGTGGTTAAGAGGCTCTACAGATGAAAAAAGACAAGGTATTGGTTTGGACCTCAACGATTTATTGGTTTAGTGTTGAGGACTGCTTGAGGTATTATTCAATTATTGAGAAATCGCTATTTGTATGAAGAATTACCAATTATTATTAAGGTATTGCCATACCTGATGTTATTATTCACGCGTTATGTACAGAATATTTACACACCAGTTATTATTCTAGGTACTTTACCTCTTATGCAGGACTACTTAATACCTCATTCAGGTTGTAGGTATTCGGTTTTTCATACCTGAGTTAGGTATTCTTCAGCTATTTTCTCCAGTTCGGGTAGTGATGAGAGTTGTTGGGCAGAGGCTATTGGTCTCAATGGGGTCTGAATTACGCAAAATACCCAGCCTTTACCGTGCCAGAATGATATACTGGATATACTCGACCAAGACGAAGTACATGACTGCGGATAGACGCAAAGGCAGGCCTAGTGGTGCTAGTGCTGAGGTAGCGATTAATGGGGATGTGTTTTAAGTTGTTGAAGAGTTTTCTTATCCAGGAAATCTTGTTGAAAGTGCCAATGATATTTTCTGTGAAATCAACTCTTTGCCCATGTAGCTGCCGGTAAAAGTCCACCGAACAGGTAACCCCAATCCAAGATGAAAGGGGACATGTGCTGAGGGGGTTTAAGAGATGCTCGATCTTTAATGGACTCCGTAGCGTGGATAGATCACCATTTAGAGTTGCGTTACGATGAAAGATCTATCAAACCGAACCCTAGTCGTAAATACTTACAACTTTGGAACAGTATATTTGAGTAACTAATGTATGTAGAAACTTTGATCCTTATTACAATTCTTACCTTGTTGAAAGTAATAGGTCTCAGTTTGGCTCTGGTCGAAATAGTTCTTGAAACGAGGAAAAATGGGTATTCACTGGTGTGAGGCAATAAGGACTATGTTACCGATGCATGATCAATATCGGCATCATTTCTTATCCCACTTCCGACACACTCACAAAAAAGGGTGAATTCTTTCTTCGGAAGAGAAGTAAAGTGTGGGTCCCGAGATTAAATAGCCTAGGGCTAAAAATCTCGCAAATACAGATAAAAAAAAATCTTGACTTTTTCGTTACGGGACCCAGTTTTTATTGAAAAAGGAGCGTCTTAAAAGCGGAACCTATCAATCAGAATCCTTCCTTACGATTAAGTTGAAAATAACTACTGCAACAAAATCGAATACTTAATGACTTCTTAACCCTAAAAGGGATACCTGGGGTTCATTGGACCCCAGGCGCCTTTCAGAGCTTGTATTTGATGGAACACACTCAGCGAGGTGACGAAACTGAGGCCATGAAGGTATCCCTTTTAGGGTTAATAGTGATAAAGTAATACAACATGAACTAAAGGTTACAGGATATACCAAAATAGATCAAATATTGGTCGCAGAAGTTATGTTCCAAACAGAGAAAAAAAAACCCTAGAGCAGTCGTGTCTTCGACCACCATCAGCGACTTAACGCTTACGTGTTACCACAAGCTTGGTTTTTTTAATGGTAAGAGGCGAATTTTAACAAAATATGTATTCTTACATTTTGGCAGTTTTGGTCTTTTGTCAACACCAAGAGGAAGGAAAGTGGGCTACCTGTTGAAATGCACTTGAGAAACGTAACGGCTTCTACAATGTTGCAGAAGTGTAACATGTTCGCCGACCATTTCAAGAACGCTTTTAACAACATCTCAGCTTCTGATCGAGAAATCAATGAAGCACTCAGCGACACGCCTGGGGATGTTATCGACTTTAACCTGTTCAGAATCTCCGATAGTCAAGTCAATTCCGCCATTGATAAGACAAAACTCTCCTATTCCGCCGGGCCGGATCAGATACCATCCTGCGTATTGAAGAAATGTTCCAATGCTTTCATTAGGCCGCTTGTTTTACTGTTCAATGCATCCTTACAGCAACGTAAATTCCCGACTGCCTGGAAGCTGTCAGAGTTGTTCCCTGTTCACAAGAAAGGAGATAAGTCTAACATTGAGAACTATCGCGGTATTACCTCGTTATGCTCCACTTCGAAAGTTTTTGAAATAATCATTAACGATGCGCTTTTCTTTTCCTGTCGAAACTACATTTCGACGGACCAACACGGCTTTTTTCCTAAACGTTCAGTCTCTACTAACTTGGTGAACTTTGTTTCAAGTTGCCTCAAAAGCATGGACTCCGGATATCAAATAGATGCTGTTTACTCCGATCTGAAGGCTGCGTTTGATCGGGTTGACCATGGCATCCTACTTAGAAGGCTCGAAAGAATTGGAATGTCGACTCCGTTGGTCTGCTGGTTCAGATCCTACCTTACGGAACGGACGGTGTGTGTAAAAATTGGCTCAGAAAAATCGGAGATATTCAGCAATACTTCTGGAGTTCCTCAGGGGAGCAATCTCGGTCCTTTGCTCTTCGTTATTTTTATCAACGAAATTGCTGAACTTCTGCCACCGGGATGCCGCGTATTTTATGCCGACGACGTTAAAATCTTCATGGTGATCAAATCGTTTGTCGAGTGTTTGGAACTCCAAAATCAAATTAGCGATTTTCAAGCATGGTGCTCTCGGAACTTTCTAACACTTAGCGTAGAGAAATGTTTCGTCATTTCCTTTCATCGGAAGCTCAGACCGGTGGTATTCAACTACCAACTGGATGGAGTACTGCTGCAACGAGTTGAACAAGTTCGAGACCTAGGCGTTACTTTAGACAGTGCACTCACGTTCAAAGCCCACTATACCGAAATTATCACCAAAGCCAACAAACAGCTTGGGTTTACGCTCAAAATTTCCAGTGATTTTCATGACCCAACATGCTTACGTTCACTGTTTTGTTCACTTGTTCGCTCTATTCTGGAGTTTGGCCTTGTCGTATGGTGCCCGTATCACGCTAATTGGATAGCACGTATTGAGGCAGTTCAAAAGAAATTCGTGAAACATGCACTCCGGAATCTTCCGTGGCGCGATCCTTCGAATCTCCCTCCTTATGAAGACCGCTGTCGCCTTCTTGGTCTAAATACATTAGAACGGAGGCGCTTCAATGCCCAAGCTGTTTTTGTTGCGAAGATATTGAAAGGCGAAATAGATTCTCCAGCGATTCTTGAACAAATTAATCTGTACGCTCCTGAGAGAGTACTTCGACAGCGTGAATTCCTCCAGCTTGATACACGGAATGTACAATACGGTGAACATGACCCAATTCGATATATGTGTTCTTCTTTTAATGCAGTGTTTGATCTCTTTGATTTTAATTTGTCTTCAAGTAGTTTTAAATTTCTGCTGTCGCAGAGACGTTAAAATGATACAATTGTTAATTGTTAATTTTAAATTGTGTTGTGTATATCGTGGTATAGTTAGTTATATTTGTAGTAGTTTCTATATTCATTAAGACCAATGTAGCGTCAGATGAGTTAATAAATAAATAAATAAATAAATAAATTTTAAATTTGAAAATAAGTGAGAACGGTGTTTAAAAAGAAAATGTGAGGCTCCTCACCGAATCAAATATTCTCATTGTAATGAATAACTTTTTTTAGCATTCCATCATTAAATAAGCAAAACTGTACATTTCTTTTTGACCCTTTCCCTCCATTCCATATTGCCTATTCGATGGTACCTACGTACCTGCTACAACGGTGCTAATTTGCACCAATTAATTATTCAGACCTTGCTGCTGCTGACGCGGAAAAAAGTTCTTCCGCAGCATACCCACCGACACAATGATGGCACACTTCCTCCAATATCCGGCAAAGCAAAGGGTGACGGGCGAGAGCGAAACGCTTTTCATCCACGATTTTCCGTACTGCCCCATCCTGTCCTGAAAAGGTTGATGGTGGGCGGCCGCGGCCCAGGTTACACACAAAGAAGAGACAAATTCTGTAACCACCACCACCATCCATCCTCGAGCAGAGCCGAGCCGAGTCGAGTTAGCTGGTTGGTGGTGGTAATAATCGCGCACCTGTATGATTGCATGAATAATTCACTTTGCTCCGCGCGCAAGGATTGGCTCCTCACGACTTCCCGCGGTGCATAATCCGAGCGCAGGGCTATGAATGCTGGCGCTAACTGTGGCGTATTTTAATGCATTTTTTGTATTGATTCGATGGTATTTGTTCTCGGTAGAAAGTATTCAATACATTTCATTTTCAAAGAAGGAACAGTTTTCAAAACAAAATTAATATAAAGTTACTCGTCAACAGTTCACAATACGAAATTGTAGAAAAGAGGTAAAAAATGTATTAAGAAAATAATAACATAGCTTAGGATTGATGAGATAAACGAAAAATGATGACAGCAACATGAAATGCCTTTAATATCTCTTTGGTTTAAAAACTACATTCAACTATCTTTGTCAGCCCTGCAACGAAACAAAATGCAAAACTGCTGTCGCTGTCTTGCAATGATTACAACCACCCGGGTCGGAGAGGGTAAAATTATGTCTACAAAGCTGACGGTTATAGCTTTCTGCAGCAGCAGAAGCCGCATCAGCAGGCTCCAGAAGCACGGTCTCTCATGAATGATTTGCACCAGACACAGCGATTTAAGAGCAATTCCCGAAACCCGTGTAATCATGATGGGCTACAGCAGGTTTAACAAGGATTTCCACCCGGGAAGATTTGGGCTCTTGCTCCTCTGGCATGGACTGGCTTCCCGCTATCGCTGATGAACGGACGTGACAATAGGCAGGATTAATTGCCCCGTCAAGTTGAGTGGTCCGTATCGCGTTCTCGTATCTAAAGTGGCCGGCCAGTCGGGCTTTAATAGTCTACACAAGATACGTATGGCAATGTGTCTGACTAGGTCCAGTGCCTAGTTGGGTCTTGGCAAAGATTGAACTGGACAGCGCCATCCATTTTGCACTTTCGACACCTTGCCTCTCCAAATTGTCAACCCATGTTCGGTTAACGTTTCACCGCTAGGCCGCTAGATTGTAAACTTTTGTGACAGCACGTCATAACCACTATGATATATGTGGAATTAAACGTATTTTAAGCTATACCTCCGCGTGGCATTGGCCGGGATGCCAGCAACCTTACGGAACATCGGGTAACCAACCCCGGTGAGAACTGTGGTCGTAGGCTCACTGGGAAGGAAGGCTTTGTTGAAACCTGAGCGGGTAACAACAGCATCTGGTTCCCATGTTAGGGGCGGCTGATCGACGTCCGAGTGCCTGGGAAGGACTCCAAGCTCAGCTGTGCACTATAGTCTTCCGGAAAGCAGAGGGTTGGTTTCCGGAAAATCAGATCAACCCAGCATAAGCGTAGCCAGGTCTCCAGTTAGCTTAGTGGTTAAGGCTATGGATCACCAATCCGGAGACGGCGAGTTCGATTCCCGTTCCGGTCGGGAAACTTTTCTCGAATCCCTGGGCATAGTGTATCTGGAATACAAAATACAACATGTCAAATTTTCCAGATATGCCGGAAGCGATTCCAGTAGGAAAAAAAAAACTTTGATATCCTCCCACGATTGCTTAAGAAATTTTTACATATGCTTCAGCAATGCATCGACGAATTCGTTCAGGATTTTTTCCATATCTTCCTTCAGTGATCCCATCATGGATTGCTCCAGAGCTTCCTTTAAGAATTTCACTAGGGATTTCTTCTGAGATATTTTAAGAGGTACTTCCAGTGATTGTTCCATAGTTTTTTTTTTTCAGAATTCCTCTAGAAATTTCTTCAGGATTCCCAAAGGAATGCCAACAGAGATTCCTTTCCCAAGCAACACACATGTCATATAATAGATACGGCAGCGCAAGTTTTGGTTCTATAGAAGTAAATTTGACGTAATTTTAACATAATGTTAAAATAACGTCAAAATAACTTTTATACAACCAAAATTTGCGCTGCCGTAACTTTAATATGACATGTGTGTTGCTTGGGTTAGACATTTCTGCAAGTGTTTCTTCCGAGAATTCTTCAGCGATTTCTTCATACATTTCTTCAAGTAATGCACTACAGATGACTCCATTAAATCAGTCTGGTTGAAACATTTCTTCCAGGAATCCTTTCAGTAAATTTTACCAGAGGTTATCCGAAAGTTAATCCAGGAAAATCTTAAGAAAAATGTGTACAAAAAGTTCTTTTGGAAGTCCATCCAAAAATCCTGTGATTATTTGCCCAAAAATGATTGCAGACATGGATTTCTTCAAATTTTTTTCTAGGTAATTCTACAGAAATACTTCCAGGAATTTGTTAAGAAAGCTTTCCTGGTATTTCTTCATTTGTTTTATCTGTATCAACGAGATTTTTTGCCCTGGGCTAGTTCATCTCTAGACCCACGCTTTACTTCCCTTCCGAAGGAAGAACTCACATTTTGCGAGTTTATCGGGAGTGGGATTCAATCCCAGGTCCTCGGCGTGAAAGTCTTGTGCTTTACCCATCACACCAGGTTCGCTGTACAGTAGGCTGCGGCTTATTTTTCAAAAGTTGTTGAAACCTGGAATTCGTAAGCTCTTTTGGATTCAAATGACACAAAAAGAGAAACCTCTGAGTTTAAGCCAAAAATATTGAGATTTAGAGGTCGCCCAATCGCTTCAAAGTCGAATTTTCGCGTAATAAAAAGGTGTTTTCGCTTTAAGTGCCATAACTTTCTCAATTTTCAATCGATTTTTAATCTTTTTTTATGAATTTCTCACAAATTACATTTCAAATAAACTCGTAGAACATCATTTTTTTCCAAAGTCACGCAAAACATGAATGTTTGAAGATTTAATTCATTTTTTTCTTCTTTTTACAAAAAAAAATTAACTTTGGAGTCCTATAACTTTTTAATCGTTTGACCAATTTTAAATTTTTTAGCTTGCTTTTGAAGATATTTTTATTGCCTATCTTTGTCCTAAACGAACTTTTCATCAAAGTAGTCATTTTTGTGATATTTTTCACCAAAAACTGCCAAAATATGCCTTAAAACTTGATTTTTTCATGCAAAATTGCAGTTTTTGACGATTATTCGCAATTTTTTACTCCTGACCAGATACTTAGCCTCATATTTAGGGATATGGAACACATTAGAGGATTTTTTCAAATTTTTATTCTCGCATTTCGAACATGAAAATATTTTTTGATTCAGAACACTCCAAACACTGAAGTTTAAGGCTTCCATATGATTATCGAGAATATTTTTTTCACTTTGAGACCGAAACTAAGCATGAAAACTATTAAAATTTTGCCCAAATTCTGATTTTTCCAATAAAATACGTGTTTCTGAACGGTTTTTGGTATTTATCTATGTTTAAACGTTTTTTTTAAGGACAGACTTGTTAGACTCCCAAAATGGCCGTCATAATGGTCGACTTTGGCACCTACTCACGATTTCGAGCGCACAAATCACTTTGTAAACAAAACCAGCGCACCTGAGCTTCTTATTTTAAGCTTATTACAAGTGAGCAAGGACAGAATAATAAAATGCACTGTTGTTCGAAGCTTGCTTCTTGAGATTTGTGCGTCTGAAGTTCTGATGCATTGTTGAAGCGGGATTTCAAGAAGTTTGTCCTTTAGGTACAGTTTATTCACAGCATTCTTGGGCAACAAAAATATCTACAAAAGCAAGCTTAAAAATTTTAAATTGGTCAAACCTTTTAAAAGTTATAGGATTCTAAAGTTAAAAATTTTTGTAAAAAGAAGAAAAAAATAAATTAGATCTTCAAAACTCATATTTTGCGTGACTTTGGAAAAAAATGATGTTCTACGAGATTATTCGAAATTTAATTTGTGAGAAATTCATAAAAAAGATTGAAAATCGGTTCAAAATTGAGAAAGTTTTGGCACTTGAAGTAAAAACACCTTTTTATTACTCGAAAATTCGGCTTTGAAGCGATTGCGCGACCTCTAAATCTCAATATTTTTGGCCTAAACTCAAAGGTTTCTCTTTTGTGACATTTGAATCCAAAAGAGCTTACGAATTCCAGGGTTCAACAACTTTTGAAAAATAAGCCGCAGCCTACTGCACAGGTATTTCATAAGGAATTCTTCCTGGGATTGCTTCCAAGGTTCCTCTTGAAGATTCTTCAGGAATTTATCCAGGTTTTCCTCCAATATTTTCTCCAGGGATTCACCCGAGAATGCCTTCTGTGATTTTTTTCAGAAAAAACTCCATTATTATTTATTAATTAAAAAAAACCCCAAGGGTACCCCAGGAACACTGTTTAGAATTCCTTCAGGAATTCCTCCTGGATTCTTTCAGGAGCTCCTCCAGGAATTAATCTAGTACTTACTCCAGGAAATGTTCAGGGATTCCCTGAAGTATTCCCCTTCATATTCGTTCATCAGAAATTCCTCCAGGGATTTCTTCAGTAACTGCTACAAGGATTCTTCACGGAGTTCCTCTTTGAGCTTATCTTAGGATTCCTTCAGGATTTCTCCAAGCATTCCGTCTGCGATTTCTTCAGGAATTCTTCCTGGGATTCCTCCAGAAACTCCTCTAGAGATTCCTCCAAGAATTCTTCTAAGGATTGCTCTGGGAATTTTCACAGGAATTTATCTAAGAACTTTTCAAGGATTAGAAGCATCTGAAGATTCCTCTAGGAATTTCTCCTGAATTTTCCCCAGGAATTCTTCTAAAGATTCCTTCAGGAAATTCTCTAGAGATTTCTCCGGGAATCCCTACAGGCATTCCTTTAGAATATCCTCCGGGGATTCCTCCTATAATTTCGTTATACACGCGGGAATACACGCGGCATTATATGATTCTTTCAGGAACTATTTTAAAAATCTCTCCGAAGTATCCTCTAGAAACTCTTCTTGGTATTCCTTAACGAATTCTTCCTTGTATTCTTTAATGAATTCCTCAAGGAACTAATCCTATACTTTCTCCAGGAACTGTTTAAAGATTCCCTTAGGAATTCCTCTTATAATTGGTTCCGGTAATTCTTTTCTGTTTTTTTCAGGCATACCTTTAGGAATTTCTTCAGGAACTACTTCAGGGATTCCTCAAGTAGTTCCTCTACGAATTCTTTCAAAGATTCCTTAAGGTTTCTCCAAGAATTCCATCTGTGATTTCTTCAGGAATCATTCCTCCACGAATTGCTCGATTAATTTCTCCAGAAATTCATCTAGAATTCCTCTAGATTTTTTTTTCCAGGGATTCCTCTAGGAATTACTGCAGGGATTCCTCTAAAAAATCCTTCTTGAATTCATCTGGTGATTCCTCCAGAAATTCCGCTAGAAATTGCACGAAAAAAAAATCCATTCCTCTCATCATGAATGAGAAATAATGTTTTTATGATGTCTGCCAAGATGCTCCAGGAATTCCTGTAGAGATTTTTCCAGAAGTTTTTCTGGCGATTACTCCAGGAATTACTACAGGCATTATTCTAGTATATCCTCCAGAAGTTCCTGCAGAAATCTGATCAGGGATTTCTCCAAGAAATCTTCCAGGTTTTCCTCCATTCATTCCTTCAACACTTCCTCCATGCATTTTTGTAGGAATTCTTCCTGGCATTCTTCAAGGAATTCATCCTGGAATTGTTTCAGGGATTCCCTCTAGAATTCCACCAGGATTTCCCCTGAGAATTTCTACATGAACTTATCGAGGAATTCTTCTAAGGATTATTCCAAGATTTTTCCAGAGATTCCTAAAGAAATTCCTTCAGGGATTCCATTAGGAATTACTCCAAGTAAATCTCATGGGCATTCTTCCAAGCATTTTCCAAGGACTCCTTCTTAGATTTTTGCAGAGATTCCTCCCGAAGTTCTTTCAGCGATTGTTTCAGGAATTCTTCCAGATATTTCTCCAGGAAATGCTTCAGGGACTCTACCACGAATTCCTCCAGGAGATCACCAGAAGTTCTCCCTGAAATCCAGTCCTTAAGAAATGCTTCGAGGATTTTCAGTAGGATTACCTTTGGGAACTTTTCTGAGATCCCTCCAGGTGTTTTTCCAGATTTGCCACCAGGAATTGCTGCAGAGATTCCTCCTGGAATTCCCCTAAGAATACCTCCAGAAAATGTTTCCAAGATTCCTCCAGGGGTTTCTACGTGAATGTCTGCAAGGATTTTTACAGGGATGCCTCCAGGAATTATTTCTAGAATTTTTTCAGCAATTCGTCCAGAAATTTTTCCAGGAATTCTTCCAGGAATTTCTCAAGAGACGTTTTCTGAAGTTTTTCTAGGTATTTCTCCCAGAATTTCTCTGGAGATTCCTCCAGGAATTCCTGCAGATATTCCTCCAGCAATTCTCACAGAAATACCTACAGGAAATCCCCCAAAAATAAAACTTTGATTTTCTTTAGGAAATCCTCCGAGAATTGATCCCGGACATCCTTCAGAAATTATGTCAGCAATTTCTTCACAAGTTTTTTCGGGAAATCCTCTAGGAATTCCTTTAGAAATTCTTCCAGGACTATTTTCAGGAATAGCTTCAGATATTTTTCAGAGATTCATTCAGGCATTTCTGCAGAGATTCCTCCAGGAATTACTTCAGGAATTTTTCCAGAGATTTCCCCATGAATTCCTCCAGAGATTTCCGCAGGGATTCTTTCTGGAAATCCTCCAGGTATTCCTCCAAGGATTCTTCCAGGAAATCCTCCTGGTATTTATCAAGGGATTTTTTTCAGAATTTTCTCCAGGGATTCTTCCAAAAATTTCTCTGAAGCTTTTTTTCAGGAATCACCCAAGAATTCTTTTTAGGAATTCAATCAGAAATTTTCCCAGGAATTGATCCAGGACATCCTTTAGATATTATGTCAGCAATTCCTCCAGGAATTTCTCTGGGAAATCCTCTTGGAATTCCTTCAAAAATTCTGCCTGAATTTTTTTCAGGAATTCCTTCAGGAATTGTTCCATGGATTTCTCCACGAATTTTCCTAGGGATTTTCCCAGGGATTCCTCCAAATTCTTCGAAGATTTCCTCAGAAAATTCTCCAGAAATTCCTCCAAGTATCTTTCCGGGACATTCATCTGGAATTTATCCAGGGATTTTTTTTCAAAATTTTCTCTAGGGATTCCTCTCAGAATTCCTCTGGAGATTTCACCAGGAGCTCCTCCAGGAATTTCTTCAGGAATTCTTCTTGGGATTGCTTCAAAACTTCATCTAGGATTTTTTTCCAGAAGTTGTTCAAGGCATTCCTCCTGGATTCTCTCTAGAGATTTTGCCAGGAATTGTTTCAGGGATTTCATCAAGAATTCATCCAAGGATTTCTTCAGGAATTTCTCCAGAAATTCCTCCAAGGATTCCTTCAGAAATTTCTCCAGGATTTCCTCTAGGAATTGCTCAAGAGTTTTCTTCAGAAAATTCTCTCTAGAGATTTTGCCAGGATTGTTTCAAGGATTTCATCTAGAATTCCTCCAGGGATTTTTCCAGGCATATCTCCAGGAATTTCTTCAGGAATTTCTCCAGAAATTCCTCCAAGGATTCCTTCAGAAATTTCTCCAGGATTTCCTCTAGGAATTGCTCAAGAGTTTTCTTCAGGAATTTCTCTAGGAATTCCTCCCAGAGTTCATCCAGGAGTTCTTCCAGGTTCTTCTTCTTCTTCTTGGCGTAACGTCCTCACTGGGACAAAGCCTGCTTCTCAGCTTAGTGTTCTATGACCACTTCCACAGTTATTAACTGAGAGCTTCCTCTGCCAATGACCATTTTGCATGTGTATATCGTGTGGCAGGCACGAAGATACTCTATGCCCAAGGAAGTCAAGGAAATTTCCTTTTCGAAAAGATCCTGGACCGACCGGGAATCGAACCCGTCACCCTCAGCATGGTCATGCTGAATACCCGTGCGTTTACCGCCTCGGCTATATGGGCCCTCAGTTCTTCCAGGTATACTTCCAGAAATTCCTCCATTGAAAGAAAGGATGCATATAGCAACCAGGAAATAATCCAGGAATTCTTTCAGGATCCCTTCAGCAGTTTCTTTAGAAGTTAACTCAGGAATTTCATCACAATAAGCGAGACAATAAGCCCTCCATGAATTCTTCCAAGCAATAAGTATGCATGTCACAAAATGGTTCTATGACAAAAGGTCCAAGGTCAAAAGGTCGAAGGTCATAAGGTCGACGGTCAAAAGCTCGAAAGGACAAAATATCGAAGGGCCAAATGGTCGAAGGGTCAAAAGGTCGAAAATACAAGTGGTCAAAAGGTCGAATGGTCGAAATGAAAAAAAAAGTAGGACATTGATTGATTGATTGATTTGTCTTTATTTCAGAGACTTTCAGCCCTTGGCTGGTTCGTCTCTTAGGACAAAAGGTCAAAAATACAAATGGTCAAAAGGTCGAAATGAAAAAATGACTAAGACAAAATGTTTAAAGGGAGGAGAGATTAAAAGCTCGAAGGCTGTGGATAGTAATACAACTAAAAGGACTTGGATTAATTTCAAATTTGCAACGCGATGATGGCCGCAATATTTTTTTTCGCCTTCCGGCACTCATGATCAGTATGAAAATATGCAAAAAAAGGAAAGAAATGGTGATAACAAAAATATCAAACAATTTAGTATACATAAGAAGTACATTGAACAGAAAATATAAAACGTAACGTTGGTGTCTACTTTTTTTGATATTTTAGAAGATCATTGAATCAGATCTCTTTGGAAATATGTATCTAGTCAAATTAAAAATAACCGCTGTTATAGTACAACTCGAAAGAACTACCTATTTCAAAAGAAATAGAAATTATTATCATTAATATTATTCGTAAGTATTTCAAAAACTGTCATAAAGCATTTCTAGAAAGAACTGCCTATGTTTAAAAGAAGGTAAAATTATAAAGGAAACAGTAATGGTAATTACGCATATAGCCGTGAATATGAAACTTCATAGAACTACCGTTGTTCAAAGGTATTAGATAAACTATTAAACAAAGCACAAACTAAAGGATCAATTCCCGTTTCGAACGGTACATCCGAAAACCCTTCAAATAATAACTCTGTAAGTGCTTAACGAGATTGTAGGACAAAAGGTCGAAAGTCAAAAGGTCGAAGGTCAAAAGGTCGACGGTCAAAAGGTCGAAAGGTCAAAAGGTCGAAGGGTCAAAAATTCGAAATGAATAATAAGCAAGACAAAAGGTCGAAACGACAAGTGGTCAAAAGGTGGAAAGGTCGAATGAAAAAACAAACGACTGAAAATAATCTTAAAACCTTTTTATCGTCGTCTTGCTTACATTACGCTTTCATTGGAACTTGGCCTGCATTTTTTCAATTTAGTGGTCGTTCACAGATCTGGTGATGGCTGAATAGAGTAGGCCGAAACGTTACATCGAAACGATTTGCAAATTCTTTTTTCACCGAAAAAAATCATCAAACAAGAAACATAAAACTCAACGGTGACCGAAACCCCATAAAGCTTCGACCATTTGACCTTCGACCATTTGTCCTACAACCCACCACGATAGCGTAGTGCTTAAACCGTTGCATCAAATGTTCAGATTTCGAAAAGTCAATTCGAAATGTCCCAGAATTATGCCAATTATGATCATGTGTATAGACTACCAACTAAGAATCATGGCGTCTACAAACCCAAACAAAGTGACATTTTCATTCCATGTTAATGCTCTAAATTTCTAAAATTGAAACGCAATGTTACAGTTGTTTGATGCATAGCTTTCTGATCTCTAGTTATGCGTGTTTGTTTGAGTTTTTGGTTTACGTTTAGATAGGCCGAAAGAGGGAATTATGCCAACGAATCATCCCGATACACTATACTGAAAATGGATTTAGGACATTTCGTCAAATGACGTTTGATCGAATGACATTTGGTCGAAAGAACGTTTGGTCGAAAGAACGAATGGACATTTGGTCGATACCCATTTTGTGGAAGATGAAGCATATGACATTTAGTCGAATGGACATTTGGTCGAAACGCACTAACTGATGAAAGGAGATTTGAGTGGAAAATAATATTATAGATTTCGGTATATCTAGGCGTTTCGTAAGCCCCGGAGTGTGGGTTCGATTCCCGCTCCTGTCGGGCAAAACTTTTCGTCAAACAGAAAATTCTCCACTGGGCCACTGTGTGTTATGTGTGTTGTCCTTTGTCATATGTTATCCTTGTTCAGTTTATAGAGGCCGCAAGGTGGAAGACGGTGTAATTTTATTTTAAAATAATATCAGGGTATCATTCTGGCTTTTTACGGGTGTATTTTTGGCAAGTTGTTCAATCGCCATTCACGTTTGAAATCTTGAATAGAAGAGTTTTCAAATATTTCTGTTTGCAGAGTGCAGAGTTTGAACTTTAATGTAAATGGATCGCGTTCAAATGCACCGATGCTTTTGTCAACTACCGCTCAAAGAACAGTTATCCAAAAAATGGTTTGTATCTAAAGGCTCATCCAATCTAATATCCACTTTGCCATACACAATACGTCGATCATGCGGAAATGAAATATTGGGGAAATTGTTTATCAATCTGCGCTATTTGAGTTAAGTATTTGCTGAGTTTTGGTCAATATGATACTAAAATAAGTTCAGTTACATATAAACTATAATACCGAAATCTATAATATTATTTTCCACTCAAATCTCATACACGCTAACGCCGCTCAGCACTAAAGTGCATAATTTCCAGACTACACCAAAAATGTGTAACCCTTGCACATTCACAAAATCAGCTCCTGTGTCCGCAAAACCGTTAAATTCGCAAAAAAAATTGTACAGCAATCTAGCTAGGTTTACTAGTGACCTTGGAAAACAAAAAAATATCGACATTTCGCATCTAGACGAGTGTACGAGCTGTTTTAGAGAATGTGTAACTGTAACACATTTTTGTGTGATCTGGAAATTATGCACTTAGGGGCTGTCCATAAACCACGTGGTCATGGGGGGGTGGGGGGGTTCGGCCAATGATCATTTTGTATGGACAAATTAAATTTTTTGTATGGACAAATGACCACGCGGGGGGGGGGGGGGGGGTTGAAAAGTCCCAAAAAAATGACCACGTGGTTTATGGACAGCCCCTTATTAGTAGGGCTTACACATTTTAGTGCTGAGCGGTTTTACTGTATATGCTTCTTCTTCCACAAAATGGGTTTCGACCAATTGTCCATTCGGCCAAAGTCCTTTTGACCAAACGTACTTTCGACCAAATGACATTCGTCCAAACATCATTCGATCAGATGTCTTTCGATCAAATGTCATAGATTCACCGTAAATTTGCACTTGTGTGAGGTATTTTAGAAATCCAGACAACATTGGTAAAAAATCCTGATGAAGTGCTGCCTGCTTACTGAACGGCGGCTTGCGGTGAAAATTACTATTCTGAGGGTCAATTTAAATGCACAACGCCACTAAATTTGTGCAGACTGAGTTTCGTTTTAATTCAACAGAATTATGTTTTCAATTTTACCATGGACTCGATTTTCAATTAAAAAAAAGTTTATGTTGGCAACCGGATTCGAACCAAGAACCTTGACATCACCAGGCTCGCACGCTACCACTCAGATATCAAAACGCACACAAGAAGCGTTGGTGGGTCGATGATCATGTTTTGCCATGGTAAATTTAAAAACATTTTTATGCTTGTCATTACTGCAAGGCTCCTTTCAGTGTACCTGAGCTTCCACTCTTGGAGGCCACACAGTATGTAATGTAATCTGTATTTATGTATGAATTTATGATGAACTGAATGTAACAAAATGACCTTCATCGTGCTCGATAGACATTTATGTGTGATTTTAAAATTACACTGCTGATTGCTGAGAGAAAAGTGTTAATTATAGCACCGACTTTTCAGAGAAACTTAAAACAATCTTTAAGCGAGAATTGAACTTAGATCTTCCAAGTGAGATTTCACGCCTAACCCCTCTAGGCTGTCTCACCAAGTTGAAGAGAAGGCAATCAAAGATAAACATGTCCACCATAAAGGAACAAACTGTTGTACCGCTTCGGCCACAGAGAGCGAGAGAGAGCAGTCCCCGTAGCGAGGCTGACTACTGAGCGCAGCTGTCCTCATTTACGTTACTGCATGTAAATTTCAAGCGAATATGTCTCAAAATCTGTAAACAGTATGCATGATTGGCTGATTACTGAGCGGACAGTATTATCTCATGGTAAAGCTATGTTCATTTAGAATCCGGAATGACAAAATCACGTATATCTTAGGGATGGAATAACAAACATAAAAGGTAAAGCTCTCAAAACAAAGGTTATTTATTGTACTTTCATGGAAAAATATCATTGAAATTATTTATTTTTATTTTTCACACATTTTCTCACTTTTTCAGTGTTGACCTCTCTAAAAATCTGCACAACGGTAGTAAATTTTAGCAACAACCCCTTCCGCACGTTTGTTCAACAATCAGGTCATCTATGCAGTGTCCTGAGTGCCTTGACTAGTCTGACTAGGATTCCGAAGAAAAATTGCCAAACTTTTTTTTATTGCGAAATGAGGGGCAATTCAGTGAATTGAGAAAACGCGAAATTTGAGTGTTTTTTTTTCGTTTATAAACACTACCCATCTGTGACGATACCACTGAACGTCTCCGGCTGTCGTGGCAGCTCATCAAAATAGGTAAAACCTCTACATATCCCTTGTGTGGGTTTTTGAAAAGCAGCACGCGATTCTTGAGGCTGTCATCCTTGTATGAATTGGTTCTCATCATCTTGTTGCGAAAAAACCATGCCCAGAGTTCGAACTTCTTGCCAAATCTTCAAATTCAAAGCAGATTTATCAATGAACCCAAGCTTTTTTCTTCCGAGGACACTTCCTTATGCCATGGTTAACGACATCTGTGCACATAACACATAATGGTTTTGACGATATTAACATTTTTCGCGACTGTCGTACCTGACCACGCTAAATTTTCAACGTGTTTGTGCAAGATTTTTTTCCTCCTCTTGTCTTCAATCTGAAATAACTTTTCACTCGTTGCAAGAAAATCGATGAAATTTTCACCATATAAAGAGGATTAGTGTATGATCAGAGTGCTGCAAAAGAATGATGATTATGTTCATTGAGAGCGCCACTAGAAAATGTGACATGATTCCGGATTCTTAGTGAAAATAGCTTTAATTGGCTGTATAATGTTGTAGCTTCTGCTATAATTTTCAGTCGAAGCTTAACTTACGTGTTGTTGAATTTTCATGATTTCTTTCTGTGCAGTCCTCTCATTTGCTTCAGGCTAAGCTGAAATTTACATCGTTGAATATGGAGCAAAATATTACGCTCATTGTGAATCTTCAAGCACATTCTGTTAGGCAATATTTAATCCATTAACCGGTACCTATCGTTCGATTTGCGATCTGCAAAAAACATGCTGTTTTTCCGGTTATTTCCAATAGTAAAACCCTAGGTAATTGAAAACGTATATGTGCAGCCAACGATAAATATAGACGTACCCATCACGATGCTAACTCTACCCACTGGTACTGCAAATACACTATCAAAAATTGTTCCAACTCTCGTCAGGCGTATTGCACAACATACAGTTCCAGACCAAATATAGTGCACATTTATTGGTAAATTTTCATACAAGACCTAAAAACTAAAATCAAAATATCTGTTCGGGGCTAAATGAATGCCACAATTATCACAATTTTGTTGGTAAAAAAACAGGATATAGGGTATGTGTACCATTCCTTGGCCTAATTTGCAAGCCGCCTTGACAATTTTGCCCATAACTCATGAATTAATAGCACTAGAAATAATATGTTGACCCTATTACACACTCTAGACAATGCATGTTTAACCAATTGGAAGTAAACTTACGTAAATATTCAAGAATTTACTTAATTAAGCTGAAAAGATACGATGCGATGGTATGCAACGTTGGTCTATGGTACAAAAATTGGCCTATTAGTGGATACAACGTTGGCCTATGCACTAGAACCACTTATTATCTCATTTTTTCAATATTTCTGCTGAAGTATTATCTCTGTTTATTTACCAATCTTACTTTCAAATTACATTTTCGGAGCCAAATTTTCAAAAAACTATAAATAAATCACTTTAACTAAAATTAATTCTTAATCTAGTAACGAAAACAACGCAACCCTATTATTGTATTATATTTTTACAGTCACCGTACACAAAATCTTTCTTCCTGTTCGTTCTTTCTGGTTCTTACGCAAGAAATGTTGTTGACGTCTTTTTATCGTTGTTTTTGACGTCATTTTACTGATGGGCCAAGATTTGGGTACATAGTGAAAAAAATGTCCTCAATATTCGGCCCACATTCAATTTGTAAAATACATAGTTATTATTCGTTGAAAACAAATACACAAGTTCCAACTAGCGTCTTTAATCGTCGCATCAAATGTTCAGTTATTGAAAAGTCAATTCGAAATGTTCCAGAATCATGCCATTTGCGATCATGTGTATAGACTACCCACTAAGCCGAAGAATCATGGCGTCTACAAAAAATAAACAAAGTGAGATTTTCATTCAATTTTAATGCTCCAAAGTGCTAAAATTGAAACGAAATGTTACAGTTGTTAGGCGCATAGCTTTTCCGATATTTAGTTATGCGTGTTTGTTTGAGTTTTTGGTGTACATTGAGATAGGCCGAACAAGGGGGCTATGCCAACGAAGCATCCCGATACCCTATTTCAGCTTTGAAATGTTTTATAATGTATTATTTTGGAGATCTAATGTTTAGTTGAATAGAGTGAACATTATGGCATTATATTACATTCTGTTACAATGTATTGAATTTTGTCCACTCCTGTACACCAACAGAGCACTTCATTGCACCCATCTCGGCCCGATAAACTCGCATATCCGATGCCGCAAATTCGATTGCCGATGTGCCCAGGATTTTCGGATGATTGCGGTATAATTGAATCGGGACTCTTACAAACACAGTGCCATCCGCTCCGGAGGGATTACTTCATCGATAACTCTCATCCACTTCGCCGCTATCCCAGTACACCATCGTCATCATCACCGTTACGTTATTGAATGCGTGGACGACTTTATTGGGTTTCGGTTTCGTCCATAATTAACAGATGAATTACCTGAGCGGTGTGGTGCCGTCATACGTCACTCGACTAATGCGATACAATTTATGTTCCGGCATGTTATTTGCACATATCATGTTTTAATGACGGTAATTGGACAGCAATCAAGCAGCTTGATCGCCGGGACGCTCCGTGGAAGATTTCGGGAGGGAGTGGATGGTTTGCTGATCTGTTATGGTGGACAAATGTATATATGTCATCGGCAAATATACCAGATTCCAACTATCATTAAATGATCTAGAATCTATGGTCATTAATTATCTAAGATATGGGGTTTCCGCCTTTTTGCCTGATGCTTATTTTCAAATAAATTGGTGCACCAATAGTTTTCATTTCAGAGCACGTCATTTTGTTGAGCGCCCTTTGTTAAACAATTTGTCCATGCCTTGTTTAAATATAACATCGACTCTTTCTATCATTGTTCAGCAAAGATATTTTTGAGTTTTTTTGAAGCGTTTTGCTTGATTTTGAGATTTAGAAGCTCAAATTTGAGATCTTTTTCATCTCCTTTTCCATACGCTCACATTTCATTTACTGGAGTTGGTCGTGAAATTGTTATTCAATTGTAAGTGATTGGTAACATATCCAAGCAGATGCCGAAAATGGAGACGGAGCCTTTTTGATGTGCGGAACAAACGTAGCGCCGATATTTCGTCCGACCATCATCCCCTAATCGGTGAGATCCGACTGCGCATTGCTAGGATCCATCGGCAGGAGGAGAAAATCGGGCGCCGGTTCAACACATGCCGACTGGAAGACGCTGCGGTGAAAAGGTCCTTGGTCGAGGAGCAAGAGCTAGAGTTAGAAGATCAATGGAGCGCCATGAAGAACGCCTTCATCGCCACTGGCGAGAATAATTTCGGGTGAGCTACGCACCCGGATAAAGCAGTGGATCACAGATGATACCTGGAGGAAGATAGAGGAGCGAAGGCGCCAAGGCCGCCATAGAGCGAGCGAAAACACGAGGAGCCAAAGCCGTAGCCCGTCAGCGCTATTCGGTTCTCGAGAAGGAAATGAAACGCTCATGTAGACGGGACAAAAGAGCGTGGGCGGACTCCCTAGCAGACGAAGGCAAGAATGCCGCAAACACCGGCGACATCCGTCTCCTCTACGATGTTTCACGTCGCCTTAGTGAGACTAAGATGAATGCTACGATGCCCGTGAAAGACACGTCTGAACAGTTACTGACCGACCTGGCTGACCAGTTGAAACGCTGGTTCGAGCACTTTGGAAACCTTTTTCAAGTGTCGGTCACGCCATAAACACCTCAGCATGATCCGCCAAGGGTTCGACGCATTACCCGAGTCAACACCGAAGCTCTATCTCCACCAGTACGAGAGATAGAAACAGCCATCCGTAGCATGAAATCGAACAGGGCCCCAGGGGTCGATCGCATATCAGCTGAGATGCTCAAAGTTGACCCCGTAGTATTCACACAACTATACTTCAACAATTATTCTGCAACATATGTGAAACCGCGACATTTCCGGCCGAATGGATGCAAAGCGTCTTAGTAAAGGTACCCAAAAAGGGTGACCTCACTGTATGCGATAATTGGCGGGGCATCATGTTACTTTGTATCGTTGTCAAAGTTCTCTGCAAAGTGATCCTTAACCGGACACAGGAGAAGATTGACGCAACTCTCCGACGGCAGCAAGCAGGATTCCGTGCCGGACGATCCTGTGTGGTCCATATTGTCACGCTCCGTATCATTCTGCAGCAATTCAATGAATTCCAAGAATCTCTCTACCTGGTGTTCATTATTTACAAAAAAGCTTTTGATCATCCAATCATGAAAACATGTGGGAAGCCCTCCGGCGCAAGGGTGTCCCTGAGAAAACCATCGGCCTCATTGAAGCACAGTACAGAGCATTTTCGTGCAGAGTACTGCACAACGATGTTTTGTCCGATCCCATCTGGGTCGTTGCTGGAGTGAGGCAAGGATGTTGCTCGATGCTCGATGATCTTGCCAATCGCTCCTCAGCGGCAGGTCTTACCATCAACGTCAGCAAGACCAAATCGTTGGATGTAAACACGGTCAACCATTCCAGCTTTACGGTAGCTGGGCAATCAGTGGAGAATGTCCAATACCTTGGTAGCCAAATGGTGGCCGATGGCGGCACCAAGATCGATATAGGTGCACGAATCAAGAAGGCGTGGGCTGCTTTTGCGAGTTTGGGAAATGTATGGAAAAGCAACCAGACTAGTCGACGCACCAAGATCCGAATTTTCATCCCGAACATGAAATCTGTGCTGCTATACGCCGGTGAAACCTGGTGTGTATCAGTGGAGAACACTCAACGGCTGCAGATCTTCATCAATAGATGCCTGCGGTATATAATTCTGGCAATCTTGCATGGTGGCCTCACAAATGGCCGGGGTTCTGCTAAACCGAACTAAGCGCCAAAAAGTTTATTCCTAGATAATTAAGCTTAAAGTTCAACCACTTAGAAATAAACAACAGCTAAGATTATTTGAAACTTTTCCGCACACATGTAACCAGGGTTGGTTAACTCTGAGGAGAATTCAAAGTGTAGTGCATTTTTTTCACACAGAACCCACAGCTTACTTGATCTGATTCGCTCTACCAATCATCGCTCTCACTTCACAATGCTCTTTTGTGAAATCTCACCCGCGAGAAAGTGTAGCACATTCTCTTACACTTTTCTAGTAAAGAGCAATCAAGCAACAGTACGCTTGCACAAAATGAAAACAGCTTTCGGAAGTTCTATACTCTACTTTAAAATCGGTAGCCCAGGTTAGAACCCTTGTCAAAACCAGAGTGGCTGATGAAAGGCCCTAAGCATCGATCCCATTCCGGTCTGATCGAGGCTTATCCGAGTCAGTCCGAATCACGGACTCACGGCACGGAATGAGCAAGAACATGGTTATGATTGGAATAAAGTCGATGTCCTGGGGTCGACCAGGTCTTAGCACGGTACCAGCCCAGTGGATATACTGAAAGCTGTGGAGTGTGTATCCCTTCCTAGTTTTCGGGCAGTTCCACTTCGTCACAGGTTTGCATATTATGCGTTGCGCGAAAATTTGTACGCGCAAGCGCCCATACATCTCCGCCTGTAAGAAAAATCATTTCGGTGTTTTCGGCGCAGTATTCCTTGGCCAATTCGCGCACTTATTGTAGAAGACACCATAACGATTAAACATACCAGCGGAGGACTATTAGCGATTTTGAACCTTTTTCGCTCTCTATTTTCTTGCAACGGGGAATAAATGAATGCGAATGATTGAGGCTGGAGTTATTTAGGGAACCCAAAATCGCCATTCGAAGCACTGACGGGGCCGTCAACCGGGGCTAGCGCAGCGCCTGGCCCCAACGCCAGCGCTGCCTGATGACAACTTCTTCTACAATAAAGCCCAGTAGGATCTCCGTACACCACTGCATGGTATGATGATCTCTAGATGATCCCAGAAATTCGTTCAAAGTGGGATTGAATTGCCAGCTGCATTGACAGTTTGCTGTAGCAAATCAGATTTTCATCGCGAGTCTCGTATAAGCTTGTGTGGGTGCCATGGCAACATGCATTCGTTCACGCTTCCCACACAACCGAGCAAGAAGAGGTAGTGCGGATAAATAAACTACTCTTTGCGTGGGAAAAGCTCGGTGCACTACGCTCTTTTTCGCGGTTTCACTTTTTGGTAAAGAGATATTTTTCTCTTTGAAATCAAAGAGCGTCAAGGCACACTTATCTATGCCGCACTGAAATTTGCACTTTTTAAGGGCAAGAGCGAGAATTGACCAACTCTGCATGTAACTTACAAGCCTTCATTAACCATCGGAGATGAAGAATAAATGTAAATTATTTAAAATCATTGATATAATAACATTTAATTTCTCAGTACTTCGCACTCAGTTCACTCTGGCTGAACAAATACATTGGAATATGGTTTATAGTTCAGTGTGGCTGACTGTGTTTCTTTGTTTCAGAGAAAACCAATCGGAATGTGATAAAAAATCTCGATTTTTCAGTGTCTATGAAGTTGAAATCGATATCACTCACAATCCTTTACATGAATCAGAGAGGACGCGTAGTATGGTAGCACAGAGGTCTCCAAATAGTGTGAAATGTAAACGGCGGAAGCCCAGCTCAGCCCTTCCCACCCATGTTTTGATTTTATAGGCGGTGCATGTGTATTGTGCAGGCACAGAGCAAGAGTGATTATGCCAAATGATGTCCGTGCATGTTCTGAGATCCTAAGATGTGAAGGTGGAGCAATTTGTGTACTTCAAATTTATGCTGGTCGAAGAAAACCATGAAAATGTTCTGCCAAAGTGAACTAAGTTCAAAAAAGTTTTCTAAAATATGAAAGAGATTCGAACTTGAATCATTTAAGTGATTACCAAGCGCGTTACCTCTAGGTCATCATAACTAGCTGAAGGTCAGTCGTTACGTCTGAAACAAGTTTCAAACATTCTTCTCAAGGATGGTTTTCGTAAAAACGCCATTTTTCGATCAGCCAAAGTGAACTAAGTGTTTGGGTTTTTTTCAAGCTTTATTATTCTTATTAGCCTTGTTGTTCAATTACGGCTCCTGAGTTAAATAATCAGTATGAGGTGTATCGACATAACGCATGTATTCAAAACCAGTTCATTTTTGTATTGTTGAGAATAAATTGATTTTTAAATGCAGTGGATTTGGTTCGGTCTGGCTGAATGTGATTTGGAAAAATGGCGATCAATCAATGGAGCTCCGACAGAATTTCGGGAGCGAAAGTGGAGGTAGGTCGGTCACACTCTACGCAGGGGCGGAATCGAAATCTACAAGCAAGCATTAGATTGGAACCCAGCAGGATATCAAAACAGAGGCAGGCCCAGAGGCTCATGGCGGCGCAGCCTCAACAACGACATCAAGCAAGTCGACAGAAATTTGACCTGGCTACAGGTCAAGGCAATGGCTGGCAATCGCCCAGGATGGAAATCTTTCAATTCGGCCCTCTGCACCATCGTGGGTGCCCAGGACTGAAAGTAAGTAAGTGGATATATATTTTTTTCCAGGTGCTCATTTATTAAGACTTTTTATTAGAATGACAAGGTTTAAAAGCTCCAAAACCAATAACCCCTAAAAAACGAATGGAGTGCTTTTTGCCTCGACTGTGCATAGCACGCCAGATGTCCCTAGAATTGATAAATAAGCAAATTACTTATATTTTTACATGTTCAATACTGCCAGAAAATGCTCCATTCGGTCTAATGACCATTCGGCCTAATGACCTTCGGCCGAATGGCCTGACACCCTGCCAGAAGGTTTTGTTTTTATGAACTGTTCAATATGTTCACAATTTAAGAGCAGATACATTTAAAACTATAACTTTCCAAATTGCTATGGTGCTTTTGATCAGGTTTTTCGGTCCACGATCTGAAAACTTTCCTTCTTTCCTGGGAAGCTGACTAGACTGATTAAAGCAACGATGGACGGTGTGCAAAACTGCGTAAGGGTTTCGGGTGAACTATCTAGTTCATTCGAATCTCGCCGGGGACTGCGACAAGGTGACGGACTCTCATGCCTACTCTTCAACATCGCTCTGTAAGGTGTGATGCGACGAGCCGGGCTCAACAGCCGGGGAACGATTTTCACAAAATCCGGACAATTTGTTTTGCGGACGACATGGACATTATTGCCAGAACATTTGGAACGGTGGCAGAGCTGTACACCCGCCTGAAACGCGAAGCAGCCCGAGCAGAAGCGCATACCTTACAAATACCATGCGAAGAGCAACATGTGCTCTAATACCTAAAATTGTTATTGCTGCGTTATTGTATGAAATGTTATGAGAACATCACAATAACAGTTGGAGGATTTTGAACAGAGTTTGGTATTGATGTATTATTTGTTAGTTTGGCAGTGAAAATAACCGAAGAACAAGATTTGCTATTACATCATGAAGTCATCGAACATATGAAACATTTAATAACAAGAAATGTTATTAGTTTGTTATTCAATAACTTTGGAATAACAAATACAGCAATTGAAATTTTAGGTATGCATTCGTTATTGAAATAACAAATCTTGTTATTTTCTAGGTGTTATTTATACAAAGTTTTGGTATTCATTTTTGTTATTTTGCCTCTTATTACCACCTAATGAAAGGCATATCAAGGTATGGTAGTATTTAAGATAAATACTTTGATATGTTATTCACTTGTTATTTTCTTCTGCTCGGGAGCAAAGGTCGGACTGGTGGTGAATGCCTCAAAAACAAAGTACATGCTGGTAGGCGGAACCGAAAACGATCGGATCCGTCTGGGTAGTAATGTTACGATAGACGGGGATACTTTCGAGGTGGTGGAGGAATTCGTCTACCTCGGATCCTTACTGACGGCTGACAACAACGTGAGCCTTGAAATTCGGAGGCGCATCATCAGCGGAAGTCGGGCCTACTATGGGCTCCAGAAGAAACTGCGGTCGAAAAAGATTCACCCACGCACCAAATGCACCATGTACAAAACGCTAATAAGACCGGTGGTCCTCTACGGGCACGAGACATGGACCATGCTCGAGGAAAACCTGCAAGCACTCGGAGTTTTCGAGCGACGCGTGCTAAGGACGATCTTCGGTGGTGTGCAGGAGAACGGTTTGTGGCGGAGAAGGATGAACCACGAGCTCGCTGCATTTTACGGCGATCCCAGCATCCAGAAGGTGGCCATAGCCGGAAGGACACGGTGGGCAGGGCATGTTGCAAGAATGCCGGACAACAACCCTGCAAAGCTGGTGTTTGCAACGGATCCGGTTGGCACAAGAAGGCGTGGAGCGCAGAGAGCACGATGGACGGACCAGGTGGAGCGTGACTTGGCGAGCATCGGGCGCGACCGAGGATGGAGAGCGGCAGCCACGAACCGTGTATTATGGAGAAATATTGTTGATTCAGTTTTATCTTGAATTTGATGTAATACTAAATAAATGAATGATCTGAAAACTTCTGAAATTTAGATGTGCACCAAAATTGCTTCCGACAGTAACGAATTTTTAGTGGGTCTCTGATCGTGCTTACTTGTTTGCATCCAGAATTTAATTTCTAAAGATTATCTACAGGCTAAATAGAAAAACGACAATGATATTCCAGTTCAGGAACAATTTAATAGATAGCATCAACAAATAGACGAGCCTTCCCCCTTCCAGCATTTTGCGCAAGCCAAGCACTTAGAACGGAAAACAAAGCCTTTACTCATCCTAAAACAATTTCATTCCGCAATTCGAACCGGAATTCAACCTATCGCCGACCTACCCCACTCACCAGCATCCTTCCTATCCTACCTCTAAGCCAACGGAACCTCATCCCAATCATCGCGACGACGACGACGACAGCAACACTGACTGACATTATCGAAAACAATCGATTGAAACCACCGAAGCCTCACGCCACAAAATCGCACCAAATCGAGTTCCGATGGCGGCGGCGGTGGCGTGGGCCAAAACCCAACGAACCGTCCAATTCCGTCACGGTACATTTGCTGCGCGTGGAAGGAAAAAGTCATTTCGGAGCCGAAAATTATATTCCTTTCTCCTCTCGGAGTGTCATCAGTCAGTCAGTGGTAGCGGCGGCGGTGGAGACAGCGATGGTAGAAGAGGAATCGAACTTTGGCTACGACGACGACGACTCGTCAATCGCTTCCAAGTCAGGAATCAATGCGGCTTGTGGTTTATTACAACCAGCCAACCGCTGAGCGACGGAGGCTTGAAAAAAATCGGCAGGCTTCTCGTGATGATGGGATTCTCCGTTTTCGTTGAACTGATATGCGGACATTTGTTTGGTTTTATTTGATCACGGGTATTCGGTACGGTTCAAAATCATTAGGTTCAAGGACAGGGTATTTGGAGTACATAGCTCAAAATTTCTAGAGCACCATTTTTTAGAACCGTTGAACGGCCCAAGTAACACACATGTTATATATTAGTTACGACAGCGCAAGTTTTGGTTGTATAGAAGTAAATTTTACGTATTTCTAACATTGTGTTGAAATAACGTCAAATAAACTTCTATACAACCAAAACTTGCGCTGTCGTAACTAATATATAACATGTGTGTTGCTTGGGGGATTTGGACGAAAATGCATCACACTAATTGATCAGTGGTTGTCAACAGCGTGATGCATTTTAATCCAAATCCGTTCAACGGTTCTAGAAAACGGTGCTCTAGAAATGTTGAGCAATGTACTCCAAATACCTTGTCCTTGTATCGTAGCTACGTTATCGGTAGGGGTCCGTAGTTTTCTGATTGAATGTTTTACTTTATCGAAGGAATTTATGATACAGAAAATTTAGAAGATTTATCCTAGTTTTCTAAACATAGATTTACTTACCTTACCGGTCAGGCTAAAGCTTGAGTGACCTCTGCTGTACATAGTACGTCTCCATTCCATTCGGTCCATGGCATTGTGTCTCCAGTTCCGCACTCTGCGAAGCGTCCGCAGATCGTCCTCCACCTTTTGTCTTTTGTACCGGTCGAATGACTCTCGAGAACCATTTTAGTCGGGTTGATATCCGACATCCTGATGACGTGAGCCACCCACCGTAGCCTCCAGAATTTCGCGGTGTTGGTTCTCTCAGCAGCTGATGCAGCTCGTAGTTCATACGCCTTCTCCAAGTCCCGTCTTCCATCTGCACTCCGCCGTAGATGGTACGCAACACCTTCCGTTCGAAAACTCGTGCCCATAGAGGACTACCGGTGTAATCAGCGTTTTGTAGATAGTTAACTTCGTGTTACGGCGAACTTTATTCGATCGTAAATTTCTTAGGAGTCCAAAGTAAGCACGATTTCCTACCAAAATGCGCCTCTGAATTTCTCTGCTGGTGTCATTATCGGCGGTTACCAGTGATCCCAAGTACACGAATTATTGAAACGCCTCGAATTCATCACCATCGATATAAATTCGAGGTGACGGGCGCGGTCATTCCTCCCTGGAGCCCTTTGACATCATGAACTTTATCTTCGACACATTAGTGACTAATACGATTCGCCTAGTTTCATTCTTTAGTCGGATGTATGTTTCCGTCATCGTCTCAAATTTTCGAGCAATGATGGCAATATCATCAGCAAAACCAAGCAGAAGAACGGACTTCATGAAAATCGTTCCACTCGTGTTTATCACCGCTCTCCTAATTAAACTAAAATTTGAGAGAAGAGAGAGTATCTTGTAGGCAGCGCTCAGTAGTGTGATCGCGCGGTAGTTCCCGCAATTCAACTGGTCGCCCTTTTTGTAGATGTTACACACGATACCTTCCATCCATTCCTCCGGTAATACTTCCTCCTCCCAAATTTTGGTAATGACCCAGTGTAGTGCTCTCACCAGTGCTTCTCCACCGTATTTTAGAAGCTCGCTTGGTAGTTGATCTTCCCCAGCGGCTTTGTTGTTTTTCAACCGGCCAACCTCCTCCTCAATCTCTTGGAGGTCAGGGGCCGGAAGTCCTGTGCACATACTCCTAAATCTGTTACCACGCCACCTTCGGTACTTGCAACGTCGCCACCGTAATGTCGGCACATGTCGGCTTGTGGCACGAAGCCTCTGCGCGAGCGGTTCAGCTTCTCGTAGAACTTTCGTGTGTCCTTAGCCTTAGCGCGGTACAGCTCTTCCATCGCTTCGCGATCTCGTTCTTCCTGCTGGCGCTTCTTCATCCGGAAGACTGAGTTCTGCCTGTTCCGCGCCTGTTTGTAACGTGCCTCATTCGCTCTCGTACGGTGTTGCAGCATTCTCGCCCATGCTGCATTCTTCTCGTTTTTCAACTGTTCACATTCGCCGTCGTACCAGTCGTTTCTGTGATTCGGAGTCGCGAAGCCTAGTGCTGTAGCCGAGGTACTACCTATGGCGGATCGAATGTCCCTCCAGCCATCTTCAAGTGTAGCTGCGCCAAGCTGCTCTTCCGTTGGTAGGGCCACTGCTAACTGCTGCGCTACGTTACGAAGTTGCTCGAAGTCGAGCCGCGGCGTTCGACTTCGGACGTGGTGATAACTGTCGAAAGTTTTGAGCGCATGCATACAGCTACTAAGTAGTGATCCGAATCTATATTCGCACTGCGGTATGTGCGGACGTTGGTTATATCCGAGAAGAATTTACCGTCGATTAGAACGTGGTCGATTTGGCTTTCTGTTTGGTGGTCGGGTGATCTCCAGGTGGCTTTGTGGATATCTTTGCGGGGAAGAAGGTGCTTCGGACTACCATACCACGGTAGGCTGCAAAGTTCACGCATCGCTGGCCGTTATCATTCGATACGGCGTGCAGGCTGTTTCGCCCGATTACCGGTCTGTACATTCCCTCCCTTCCTACCTGCGCGTTCATGTCGCCGACAACGATTTTCACGTCACGCGGCGAGCAACCATCGTATGTTTGCTCTAACTGCGCGTAGAACGCTTCTTTCTCGTCATCGGGTCTCCCTTCGTGTGGGCAGTGGACGTTGATGATGCTGTAGTTGAAGAAACGGCCCTTAACTCTCAACATGCACATCCTTGCGTTGATCGGCTGCCACCCGATCACACGTTGTCGCATCTTGCCCAACACTATAAATCCTGTTCCCAGTTCATTGGTGGTGCCACAGCTTTGGTAGAAGGTAGCCGCTCGATGCCCGCTTTTCCACACTTTCTGTCCAGTCCAACATAGTTCCTGCAACGCCACGATGTCGAAGTTTCGGGGATGTAGTTCGTCGTAAATTATCCTGTCAGATCCTGCGAAACCTAGTGACTTGCAATTCCATGTTCCAAGTTTCCAATCGTAGTCCTTATTTCGTCGCGCGGGTCTTTGCCGATTGTATCGAGTCGTATTTTCTCCTATGTTATTCGCAATGGGGATGTTTACGGGTGGCTTATTGGGCCTACGCCAACACTCCTGGCCGGAGGGCCATCGTGCCAGTTCTGTTTAACGTCCCAACCAACACTGGAACGCCACATTGACGGGGCTACCACCTTGGATTTAGCTGGGCGTGGTGCAGCGTTTCTTATTCAGCCGCTGGATGCCAGAACAGACGCTGTTTGAGCCGCACCTTCTTGGTGAACAGACGCTCGGGTCGTACCTCCTCAATCTAGCTGAAGTCAGAAGGACAACAGTGCACTACCAGCTAAGCACACAACTCTTAGCTGGCAGTCTTTGTCATCGTTTGACCCGTGGAAGCATGAGGTAGGAACTTGTGAGGATCAGAGCTATGTTAGACGCTCTCCTTATCGACTCACCGTTTTGCAGCCCAAGATTCTTTCATGAGCTCTTCCTCTATTCCTCTTTGTATCATTCCAGAAACTCCTCCAGAATTTTCTCAAAATATACCTTGAAGTACTTCTTCTCGAACTCATCCTGGAGTTCATTCAGAAACTTCTCCAGAGCTATTTCTTGGAAATCTCAACATGAATTCCTTTAGACATTTTTAAGCTGATTCTTCTAGGTATATTTACAAATGTTTATTCATTTGTTTCACACCAGTACTCCTCCTGTGAATACTTAAAAACTTTCTCCAGGAATTCGTCTAAAAATGTCTCAAGAGATTCATTTTGCAAATCTGCCATTGGTTTCTGAAGGAGTTTTTTTTTTCAAGAATGCCGCAATGAGTACCTTCTGAAAATCCTCCTCCGTTTTCTTTTGACATTCCTTCAGAAATTACTTCAAAAATTCCTCCACGGATTTCTAAAGGAATTCGGCGGGATATTTCATCGTTTATTTTTGCAGATATTCACTAGGAAACCAAAATCAAATTAGAAATTCTGACACGAATTTCATCTAAAGTTCTATGGAAACATTGACACTTTTTCGTGAATTTCAACAGGGATTGCTTCAGAAGTTCTTCCATAAATATTTCAAGATATTCCTTTGAGGATTCTTTAACCTTCGGTCCATCGCGCTGTTGTACTTTATACAACACATGAGAATTGTCTGCTGTTACTTTGTTACCACCTTTACTTTTGATGCCAAACCCAAATGTATTCTACGAGCAACTTATTTGGAATATTGTAAGACCTTTTGTTACGCGGAAAATAGAAAATCGCATTATGAAGAATGCACTATATATGATATTTGAAAGACAGTTGAATGTAAACTATTATATTACAAAACCTTAATAATGCCTAGCAATATGGTGTCTTCAGCAAAGTTACATGGGATATCAAGGACCTACACTAGGTGACCTGAATAATTCATATTTAAACCGCTAGGCGGCACTAGAGAGCATTTAAGATTTATATCTCAGATAACTCAGGAAAAAATCGGGTCCTTGCTTCTGGATTCAACCACTAGGCGTTATCAGTGTCGACAATGTTCCAAAGCTCTATATCTTAGAATCCTGCGTAGAGGGAGGGGATTCACTATGGGCTGCTCTAGGAATCTCATACCACCACTGAGTACTTAGACAGATGGTGTCTTTGACAAAGTTGTTTGGTAGGTCATAGACTTGCTCATTAAAATACGTGTGGTTCGGGGATCCACATCTAGGTGGCGCTAGTGAATATTCAAATCTGATAGCTCATATATCGCAGGATCCTGATTACTTAGAAAGATTGTTTTTTCGGTAAAGTTATTTGGAAGGTCAAAGACATATCGATGATTGGTCATTTGATTCAAAATTCCACCACTAGGTGGCGCTAGTGAGCGTGACCCTTTTATATGTCCTACATTTCAAGGTCCTGATTACTTAGGAAGATGGTGTCTTAGGCAAATTTGTTTGATAGGTCAAAGACAAAATGGTGGAGAGCCGTATAGATTGGACCTCCACGTCTAGGGGGCGCTAGTGAGTATTCAAATGTTAAAACACATATATATATATATATATATATATATATATATATATATATATATATATATATATATATATATATATATATATATATCAGTGTCCTAATCACTTAGACAGATGGTGTCTTAGGAAAAGTTGTGTGGTAGATCAAAGACTTACTGATAGAGAGACACATGGTTCGGAACTCCACTTATAGGAGGCGCTAGTGCAGGGGTTCTCAAACTTTTATAGCTTGCGACCCACTTTGGATTGTAATGGAATTTGGCGACCCACCAGAATTTCTCCACAAAAACAAGTTATTTTTAAAAATTGAGACAGTTTTTACATTTAATCGTTTTTGTAAAGATATCTGCTTCTGCTAACCTTGTGCCCTAAAAAATTTAGATAAGTTGGTACGTTTCTAGTAAAAATTGAGCCATCCTAGTCCTCCTTGTTATACTACAGAACTCCACAGATTTTTCGGAATTTCTGTCACTCATTTTAAAAATAAACAAGATATAAAATTTCCACAAAGTCTTTGAAGATATGATGGCAATTTTATGGTTCTGCAGAAGTTTAAGAGTTTTCTCACAATTTCAGCATTCTTTTTTCCAAAGCTATGCTTCACCAAAGTTTTTGAAAATATTCATATGTTGCGGTAGACATAATCAAGAGTTTGATAGTTTGTTATCGAAATTCGGTAATTTTCTGCCTGCAAGCACCAATCCAACTTGAACTCATCTTTCAAGAACAGAAACTTTAGAGAATTTTTAAACTTTACCAGATTTAAAACTTCGAGCAATACATTTCATCATTCCAAAATCGATTTTAGAATTCGAAATAGCTTCAATTTGCCTTGGACTATGATTCATAATAAAGAATTTTGGAAAGAAATAGGGAGAAGAAAAAATAAGGAAAAACTCCTTTTTTAGATTTTTTTCTTTCAATTCTTAAAGAAAGTTAATGTAAATATTAAGAAAGATATTTGTTACATTAACGCCTAAATATTCGCGACCCACTGAAAATTATCTCGCGACCCACCAGTGGGTCGCGACCCATAGTTTGAGAAACGCTGCGCTAGCGAGCATTTAAATGTTATAACTTTTATAACGCATCTCAGGATCCTGATAACTCGGAATGATGTCTTCAGCATAGTTGTTTAGTAGGGGAAGGGCTTACAGTATATGTGCTATTTTATGAAAAAATTGTTAAAACATGCAAATAGATGGAATTTTACAGAATGTTTTTAACAAGCTGTTTTTTTTTTCTGGCGGCCATGTTTCAACAGAATCAAATATATTTTTATACTAATGGATACGATCCAAATGTGCAAAATTTATTTTTATTGGGTTGGTTTACCCCTGTATTAGAGCATTTTATATAACGGCAGTCAGCTCTTGAATATTTTACTAGAAGCGATTGACATTCTTGTAAAGTTCATCTACCAATCCAAATTTGAACACATTGTAATCAACTACACGTTTAACTAAGAGTAAACATTTGAAAACTTTCGGAACAAGAAAGCAGAAGCTCAAATCAAACAGCCAATCAAGGGAAAGCCCTGGAGCATCTAATCTTACCTTGCCGAGTAATTAGGAATCGAAGATATATAGGAATCGAAGATATATAAATAAATTGATTTTTTATACAAAAAGTGCCGTAAAGTGAAGAGACAAAAGATTTCGAAACTTGGTCTCTATATTATATAGGTAGTTGATGAATCTCGCGAAAAGTAAATCTGGGGTTTCGAGATTTTTAGTAATATCTTCTCCCTTATATAATCTTACGATCATTAAATAATGATTTTTTTAAATTATGAATTTTGAAGAGGTCATTTCCCTATTTTAATTTTTTATGGAAGGTTCCTGAAGGCTCAAAAGAATTCATTATGCAGCGTTAAGTGAAAAAATAATGGAAGATATTTAGAGAAAAACATAAAAAATACATGCTTTTGATTTTTTTTTTTGTTTTACCCACGGTTTTACCATTTTTTAACAAGAATTTCATCATCTAAATGGAGGTAATAAAGTATAATTCAACATTAGATTACTTAATGCGTCATTTTTTATTGACTTTCGTGCTAATTTCATCTTAGGCTGGACAAGGGGAGATGAATCCATAAAATTGTGTTTGTTTATTCTCATAGGTCCCACTTACCCCAGATAGCGAAATGCACTGGGGCAAGTGAGAGCAGTAAACTTACGGTAATAAATAAAAATAAAATACAGCTTTTTCGCTTGAAATCATTTGCAAGAACTCCAAATACTATCCTGAAACCGAAAAAGTATTTGTATAATGACAAATCTATTTTTAAACGACGAATGTAGTAGAGCACGTCAATCTCACCTAGTGAATTGAAAATAACATATGAACAACAATAACGTATATGGTCTCTTTATGGTTAAAACAATAGCATTTTTTGTATTCAAAATATCCGTAGGTGTGATACCTATGTTTTCCATGAAGAATGTTAGTCTTAAAAATAAATAATAATAAAAATACTAGCTATAGGTCTCACTTGCCCCCGATTCTCACTTGCCCCGGGGTACCTTATAAAATTTTCATACTCACTGCGACCATTCAACTGAATGCACTTGGACAGTGTGTTTTGCTACAAACAATCAGGATCCTAAGGTATTGCAGAAGGTAGCGAATACAATTTATAAATTGGAAGCAAAAAGATAGAAACCATAAAAAAGCCAGAAGATTGGTATTAGCAGCTTCAAGCTAGAAACTAAATGGCAAAATCATACAATTATAAAAACAGGAAACAACAAGTTAAAAGTGGGAAGAAATAAGTAAGAAGATATATGGTAGAAGATAGATGAGAAGTTAGAAAGCTAAAGGCCAGAGCCTCGAAACGCCGGAAGATAGAAGATAGAAGATGAGAACTGCAAGCTTCCAGCTAGAACCTAAATTCCAAAATCTTAAATCCAGCAGGAAAAACCAGGAAAAGTTAGAAAGCAGAAACTAGAATCTGAGCGCACTAAATTGCCTAAGTAAAATCTATGTAAATCTTTCTCAATTCATAATGTTTGCTGTCAACCGATATGCAGCGTAATCTAACTTCATTGGACCGAAAAATTAAGACTGCCAAAGTTTTGCACAGCATTGCTCCTCCACTTATCGCAGATCATTGCAAGCAAAATGCAATAATTTTCATCCGATTCCTAAACCAGATCCAACTTAGTAATCACCTTCTCGTTAAGTTTGACTACGCTCACAAAAGACAAACTTGTATGCGCAATGTGTGTGACTTTGTGGGTGGTTGTGTTCGGTTTCCGGAAAACTTCGAACCGAAAAGCGAGATGTAAGATGAATTAATCACCTTCCCCCACCCAGGATATAGAAGATTGTATCATGGTCTGACCCAAATTCCGAGCTCTGTCTCTATCTATCTCTCTCCCTCCGTGTCGGCATAAGGGTACCTCGTTTAAAATTGAGCTGCAGCTCTACGTTCCGATCCGACCTTCCGTGCCGAAAAGTTCGGCACTGATTATCTAATCCGAGCGAGTTTATCTATTCAAATGCACGCCCGTGTATACCGACCGACCGGGGTGGGGAGGGGCCCGTGTGTGCTTGTGCGGGAGTGCCTCAGTAGTCCAACTATTTCTTCCTCTACAAAGTACCGTCATTATTCCTTTACCACGTTTAACGATCATCGAAGGATGCTTCTTGCAGCTATGGCAGTTTAGAACAAACTCGAGATGCCGATTCTCTCACAGAAATGAGACGAACTAAGTGTGCGCACTGTCAATATAAAGCATTGTGATGATACTTATTTACTTTAGCAGTTAGCTTGAATCCCCATTATGATCGCCTGTTTTGCTATTTTGATCTTAAGTGTCTATATTCTTCATTACATTATAGGTGTTTGTCGTTGTACCGCTTCCACCTTTCAGACATTTCACGTCCCTTTATCAGGATACTTTTATTGTTATCCCCCCGTCGCTACTTGACATTGCCTTGGTAATGATGGAGACTATTAGAAACAGTTCTTCATTCTCTGCAACACGATATCCAAACTAAAAAACTGCAAAAACTAATTGTACAACCCTTTAGCTTCACGCTCATCTTTAGAACAATCCAATCTTCGCAGCCCTGATTTGAGAAATTTGGTTCAACGAATGACGGCCGCCCGCCGATGGGAGTACCTAAATGGAAACCACTTTGAAGCAACGCCGCCTGGGAAACTTTTGTCTTGCACCTTCGTCGATGTGCACTTTTGTCGTCTTCGTCGTCGTCATCCTGGAACCCATCATTGTGTTCACCAACCCGTTCTGATCGGAAAAGCTATGAAGGTGTTTTCCCAGTTTCACTCCAGTGCAGTAGTGAAAGAAGTTTATGTTGTTTCCGTTGCTCGATGACAACGAAGCGCACTCGAGCGAATGGCGCGTTGCATCCGGTTACCAGTACTGGTAGTGCTAGCTGCTTCTGTGATGAAAGTGAAGGGAGCGGGCTGGGAGAGGTTTCAGCCAAGGTTCTGACCGAAGATCCGAAGAAGTTTACAGCTAAGTTGATAATGGCAAAAGGCATCAAGAACCGATAATAATGGCACCCGTTCGCATGCAGAGGAATGCAAATGAAACGCGTCGTTTGGGGTAAAATAGTTCCCTATACGCATTATGCAATGGATTGAAAATTGATTAAATTCATTACACACGGTCCATGAACCATAACACTATGAATATGAATCATGAGAACATGAAACCAAAGTTTTCTATAAGGATTCTTTCAAAAATTCTTAAAGGGATTTTTGCAGGCATTCCTTCTGACATTTCTCCACGATAATTTCCATAAATTCTTCCAGGAGTTCCTCCAGAATTTCTCAGGGAATTCTTTAACATTTCCTCCACGGATTCCTCAAGGAGCTTAAGCAGGACTTTCTCCTGAAATTCTCCCGGGAATTCCTCCAGGAATTTCGCCTGGATTTCCCTGGAAATGACTCCGGTAATTTCTCCAGGCATTTTTCTAGGAATTGCTCCGGAAATCCCTTTGAACATTTCTCTGAGGAATCTTCCAGGGATTCTTCCAGAATTTCTTCCTGAGATATCTCCAGGAATTCCTCCTAGGATTCATTCTGAAAATTCTCCGGGAGTATTTCCAGGAATTTGTCTAGAAACTTCTCCAAAGATCCCTTCAAGAATTCCTCCAGGTATTCCTCCTGAGACTACTACAGGAATATTTTCAAGGTTTTTTTTGGGGATTCCTAAGGATTTTTCCAGGGACTTCTTCAAGGATTTCCAGAGAGGGTTCTTCAGGAATTTCTTCAAAAATCCTCTTGGATCCCTCTAGAGATTCCGGAAGAAATTACTTCAGGGAATGCTGCAGAAATATCTCCAGAGATGCCTCCAGGAACTCCAACAGGGATTTCTTCAGAAATTCCTCTAGGAAATCTTCCAGGGTTTTCTTCAGGAATTACTCTAGAGATTCCTGCAGGAACTCCTTCAGAGATTCTGGAGAGAGTCCAGCAGAAATTAATGGAGTTAGTTTTGAAGGAATTCCTGGAGAATGTCTTGGAAAACTCATGGAGAAATTCCTGGAAGATTTCATGAAAGAATTCCCGGAGGAATTCCTTGAGGAATTCTTGGAGGAGTTTTTTTTTTTAATTCATGAAGAATTTTTTAGAAAAAAATATAGAGGAACTCTTGGACGGAATCCTTGACAAAATATTAGAAAAATCTCTGAAGAATACTTAACCCTCCTAAGATGTCAGGTTTTTTGCACTAAGGTATGCGCACAGCAAAATCTAGCCAAAGAAAATCAAGCAGTAATAATGCATTCTAACTTATTCCCAAACCAAAAGCAATTCATCGCATAAAAGCATTAATTTACTTTAAATCAACATCAAGACATTGTTGATTTGACTTATTATATCCGTCATCTCGAACTTTGCGCTTGAGACTTTCTGTAAAATTTTGCACAATACCTTCGATCGCTTGTCAAGAAATTTTTACCACCTTTGTGTCAAAATCAATTTTATTTTTTGATGACAGCAGCCTTTCTTGACATTTTTCGAAGATTCCAATTCACGGTTACTCAATATTTTTAAATTGATGTGAGTTTTGAGATATTTTACGTTTTTTGGAAAAATGCGGTACAATTTCCACACAGTTTTCTGCATACAAACGCAAGGATTCTCCGTCATAAGAAAGGCACAAAAATTAATCCAAATCAATACACAATATCTAAGCTTTTGAATAAGGGTTGCCAGCTATTTTTTCCGACATTTCCCATAGTGAAAAAGATGATTTGTTATACATGTATTTGTGAAAGTTCGGTTTTTCAAACCACAAATTAATATTGTTTACCAAACTATCTATTTCTTACCAAACTTCGATTATTTCTTGGTCTTAAGTTAATCTGCAACCTTTTCACGCTGTAATGATGTATAGAACCGAATACTTGAAAGCAAACTAAAGTCTGCGGGGACGGTCGTTTTAATGTACATTGTCAGATTTTCAGCACGTTTGTGCAAAAAGTTTTCGAGGACTTCTTGTTTCCTTGCCTCTATTTTAAACAGAATGTTAAAATATTTCCCGAAGTAAATATTTTTCGATTCCTTACGCAATAAGCTTTTATTTGCGCCATAGGTTACCACGATTCGTTGAAAATTATAAAATTTCTATCCAAAATGCGGTGGCTAGATTTTGCTGTGTGCATACCTTACGATGAGGTAGTGCGCGTTCAGTTCGCTTGTCTGGATCGTATGGACCACAACATCCTATGAGGTTTAAGATATACTGAAGAAAATCCTGAATGGATTTCTGAAGGAGTTCTTGGAGGAATTCTTGATGGAATTCTTGGAAAAATTTCTGGACGAAAATCTAGAGGTTTACTTGAAGGAATTCATTTACATTGTTATTTACATTTCATTGGAATTCATGGAGCATTTTTTTTTTTTGTGAAATGCCCAGAGGCATTCTTGGAGAAATTTCTGAAGAAATTCTTCGAACATATTTTAGAGAAATCTCTAACAGATCGCTGGAAGAATTTCTTGAAAAATTCTGTAGCAATTTATGGAGGAGTTCCTGGAAGAACTCTTAGTGTAATTATTTTTTCTTGGAGGAATTTCTGGTGAATTTTCTAGAGAAATTCCAGGAGGAATTTTCGCGGAAGTCTTTGAGGAATTCCTGTAGATATTACTGGAGGAATTCTTTGAGGAATTCCTTGTGTAATTTCTGGGTGATTTTCCAAATTATTTCTTTTAGGAATTTCAAAAGGTATTTCTGGGAGTATTATTTAGGGAAATCCAAGAGGAATTCTCAAATCAATTCCAGGAGAAATTCTCGCAAAAATCCCTGAAGTAAACCCTGGAACAATTCCTGAAGGAATTTCTAAAGGAATTCCTGGACGAGTTTCTGGAGGAATTCCTGAACGGGTTTCTGGCGGAACTCCTGGAGCATTTCTAGAGAAACTCTTGCAAGAATTCCTGCAGGGATTCCTGGAGGATGTTAGATTTTTTGGAGAAACTGGAGGAATTCTTGAAAGAATTCCGGGAGGAACACATGGTAGAATTCGTGAAGGATTTTTTGGAGTTCCTGGAAGAAGATCTGGAGTTGTTTCTGGAGGAATATCTGGAAGGTTACTTGAAGGAATTCATGGAGCAATTTTCGTGTAATGCCTGGAGGAGTTGTTGGAGAAATTTCTGGGGAAATTCATTGAAAATTATTAGAGGAATCCCTAACAGATTCCTGGAAGAGTTTCTGGAAAAATATTGAAGAAATCTCTGGAGGAGGTCCTGGAAGAATTCTTAGTATAATTTCAGGAGAAATTTCTAGAGGAATTTTTGGAAGAGCTTTGGAGGTATTTCTGCAAAAAAAATCTTGGAAGAATTCTTTGAGGAATTCCTGTATAAATTAGAGGAGAAATTTCTTAGTAATTTCTGGAGGAATCAAAAAGGAATTTAGAAGGATTTTTTCTTGAGGAATTTCTGAAGGCAATTCCGGGGGATGTCCTGGATGAAGTCTAAGAGGAATTCTCAAATCAATCGCTGAAGTGAACCCTGGAGCAATTCCTGAGAGAATTTATCTTAGAAGGATTCGTGGAGGAATTCTTGAAAGAATTCAGGAAAGGAAACCTGAAGGAATTCCTGAAAGATTTTTTAATGCAATTCCTGGAAAAGTTACTGGCTGAACTGGAGAAGTTTTTGGAGGCAATGTCCGAAGGAATTCTTGGTAGATTTCCTGGAGGAACTCTTGGAATAGTTCCTGAAGAAACTCCTAGAAGAATCTACGGAGGAATTCTTTTAGGAAATCGTGGAGGAACTCGTTGAAGAAACTCTGGAGGAATTTCAGCAGTAAATTCTGAAGGGGAGGATTTCTTGGCGGAATTCATGGAGGAATTCTTGCAGAAATTCTTAGAAAAAAATCTGTAGGAATCCCTGGGCAAATTCCTGGAACAATTCTCAGAAAAAGCTATGAGGGAGTTTGTGTAAAAATTTTTAGATGAATTCCTTGAGGAATCTTGGAGACATTTCTGGAGGAATTGTTTGAGAAATTCCTGGAGGAATGCCTGAAGGGATTTCAGGAGGAATTTCTGGAGTGATTCCTGGAGGAATTTCAGGAGGATTTGCTGGAGTATTTTATGGAGGAATTCCTAGAAAAAAAAACCGGAGGACTTCGTGAAATCATTTTTGAAAGAATACCTGGAGCAGTTCCTGTGGTTTTGGAAGAATATCTGGAGGAAATTAGTGAAGAAGCTTCTGTTGGGTATCGTAAAGGAATGTTGGATAAGGTTTTAGATAAGTTTTTAGGATAAGGAATTCCTAATGAAACTTTTGGAGAATTCTTTGAAAAGATCGTCGGACGATATCCTCCAGAAATCCCTGGATGAATACATGCAAAAATACAGGAAGGATTTTTTCAGGGAATCACTGAAGTAATGTCTTAAAAAATCACTGGAACGCCTGTAGGATTTCTTTGAAGAATTAATTAAAGGATTTCTAGAGACATTGCCATTATAAAACCTTAAGAACAAACGTCTTGAGATTCCGCTTTAACAGTGGATCCCAGCTTCAAACGCACAAATCTCAAGAAGCAAGCTTCAAACAACAGTGCATTTTATTATTATGTTCTTGCTCACTTGTAATAAGCTTTAAATGAGAAGCTCAGGTGCGCTGGTTTTGTTTACGAAGAGATTTGTGCTTTCAAAATCTTGAGTAGGTGCCAAAGTCGGCCATTGTGGCGGCCATTTTGAGATTCTAACAAGTCTGTCCTTAAAGTATTACTCAATTCAATTTGCCAATTTTCAAAACAATATAAACAAGTTGAGATGATTTTGGGAAAATGTGTGCGGATTTTGAAAATTTGACCAATAATGCGCAATTACACGCAAAGCTTTAAAGCATGCTTGGTGCTCTTCTAAAACAATTATTTAAAAACCATGAGCATAATTTCTAAGGACAAAAACGGAAAAAATGTGCAATTGTTGCAGTTTCCAATTATTTGAAAAGATGCGCCTGCAATTCCTTCTAAGTTCTACTAAAATTTACTTAAAACTAGAAGCTCTGAAGAAGTTGCCGGAGGAATCAGAACATTGTGTTATTTCCACTTGCTTTCCAAAAATCTACATCGAACATCTGAAAGAGAAACGAAATTATATAAATAAATCAAATTATAAATTGTTTCGACGGTATCTTTAGGAATTTTCTCAGCATTTTATTAGGAATTCTTAGGACAATTTCTTCATGTATTCATTTACAGATTACATTATAAATTTAGGAAATCTTGGGCGATAGATTAGGGGTAACTTGAATTTCCGAAGAAATAGTAGAAAGAAATCCTGAAGAAATTGACGAAGCAAGTTAAAATTTAATAACCGCATTCCGCAAACGTCGGAAGAGTTAATAGAGGAATAGGCAGATGAATTTCCAGAAAAAAAAATCCCTAGCAAATTGCACTAGAAACTGCTAGAATTCCTCAATACTAATACCATTAAAGATTTCTAAAGCAATTGCTGGAGAAGACCCTAAAAACTCGAAGAAATTGCATGAATAATTCTTATAAAGTTTTCGGAATAACTCCCAAAGAAATTGCTAATTAAAAATAAAATTTTTAAAGGGATTCTGGAAAAAAATGTGCAAATTTCCACAGAACTTACGCAAAGAGTTTCCTAACAATTTCCCTGATTAATTCCTGATGAACATTTTGGAGCAGTTACTAAGGGAACAGTTGGAAGAATCCCTGACATTCATCAGGTCGTAGAAATGCCTTAATTCCCCAATTGCAATAGGTATTCAAATTGACGCACAGATTTCTAAATATATTGGGGACGAAATTTCTTGAAACATGTTGTCAAAAGTGTTTGCCGTAGGCACTCCTACAGAAATTGTCGAAGAAATTTCTCAAGAACTTGCAAAAACATTTATAAAGTAATCACCTGAGCATATTATGAAAATAAATCCAGAGAAGCCAGAAAACTGGTCAGTAGAAATCAGAGAGGAGAGGAGAGGGGGAAGGTTTTTTTAAAGAAATTACAAGAGGAGTTTCTCGAAATCTTGCCTAAAAAATTACTAAAAAAATAAAGAAATTCTTCAGCCAGAGTCAATCAATAAAAAACTGTCTTTTTTGCCGGATTAGTACGACTGGTAATTTTGTTATTCCAAAAAAAAACTGGTTTTCTCAGTCTTGGACTTTTCAAAACGGTTGACAGCTATTCCCTTGAAAAAGACCCAATAAATGAGCCGAAACGTCGGGCAAAGCAAAATGAGCCGTTTTGAAAAGTCCAAGAATGAGAAAGCCAGTTTTTTTGGAACTGTCTTTTTTTATATTTCTCATATTTGTCAAAGGAAGCTATGAAATGGCCGGATTTTTTAAGAAATCTCCGGAGAAATTCTAGAAAAAACAACGGGATGAATTTTCAGGAAATATCAGGCAGAATTCTTTGAAAAAATTTCCAGATAAGAAAGTAAACAAATTTAGGATCATTGTTACAGGAAATGCCAACGGGTTTTGTAAGAAATATCCGGAAAATGGATAAAGATATATCCGCAGATGTTGTAGAAGAGACAGTCAAGTGATTTTTTTTAAGGATTACCAAAAAAGTTCTTCAAGTGGCAGCCAGAAAAATTCTGAATGAAAATGTCGGAGGTCCCAGCCAGCAATTTGGTTGCTATATCGAAATTGCAACTGAAATAGTCACACACATATAGCATCAAAGAAATCGTATTCAATGCACGAAACAGGCATATACATACTAAAGTGGAGGCCATATCGAAACATATATACGATTACTGCGATTTCATCCAACATAATTTACGATTTCTCGAAAAATTTCTACGATTTCGCCGATTTTATCCGTCTAAATATACGATTATGCATGATCTTATTACGATTGAGAGTACCAATATACGACTCAAGCTTTTCAATTAAAAAAAAATTGGTGTCCAGTGGGAATCGAACTTAGGTCCTTTGATTGAGAACTGCGCGTTATCTCTATTGGCTATACTGCCAAGTTGAAAATAGAGAGTTCCAAGTGAATGGCATGAAACGAATAAAAATTAACATGTTACGATGCGAGACTTGTGGTGGGAGCGTTGTTATTGTGCATTGAGTGGCACCAAAAGTGGTACCGTGCAAGAGGCCCGGAATTTACATCGTAGTTGGAATCTATACATCACTTATTGTAAGTCTTCTGCTAGTATGAAAACCTATATATTTGGTTGAAATTATTGCTACCATGGTTGGAATGTGTCAACAACAACAAATATACAAATTTGTGATGAATACCTTTTTTATTTTTCTCCATCATACAAATATGTAAACAAAACCATATACGATTTCCGAGATTAGGATTCGACCATTAAAAGTGCAGTAACAATCATATGCGACTGTAAAAATGAATATACGATTTCTACGATTTCATTCACTTAGTATACGACGCAAGTGTGACGCAAACGATCAATATACAACATTGTTATAGTTGTATACGATTTCACCGATTTTCATCATACCTTTAGGTAGCAAGCTCGATTTAGCAGATTCATATACGATGTGAAGCGACGATTTCCACGATTCAATGAAATCATATACGATGCTAGCGAACTTGCAGCTTGACACTAAGAATGTATGTTTTTTCCACGATTATATCCGATTCTGTGCGATCCTACCGATAGTATCTCGCACCTTTTATGATCGGAGACGACTATATGAAACAAAATCGCAATTGAAATTTAATTTGGCATGAAATGCGATTTTACGCAATCATTGTCATCAGATATACATATTATTATACAATTCTGATTCAATATATGAAAATATACGATTTTTTCCATACAATGATTTACGATATGTGGTTGGCTGGGGTATTACTGAAGGATATTTTTGAATCTGTTTCAATTCGTTAACTTTAACAATAATGCTCTTTTTCACACGCTCCTGAGGAAACTGTCTTAATATTTCTAAAATAATTGTCCTCAAATAGTGAAGTTTTCTCCAAGAATATATTTTATGGTTTTCTTCGGCATTTATTTATGAAAGTTCTCCGAATGTTTTTCAGAAATATCTTCGAAATCTTCACTGGAATCTCTGGTAAGAAACAAAAGAATTCCTAAGAAAATTTCCAAAAGTTAGACTTAGAAAATCAAGCAAGAAATAAAATAATGCGGGATGATGAAAACAAACTGTCAGAGACAATCCCACAGGCAAGTCTACAGGAATTTCTTGAGAAATTTTTAAAGCATAAATCGAAATAATATTTAAAGTCATGCCCAAACAATTTCTGAAAAGAAATCCGAAGGAGTAATCGAACAAATAAAAAAAAATCCGTTAATTATAACCAAAAAGAAAGAAGGCAAAGAAATTGCCGAAGAAATTTCAAGGAGTTTTTGGGCGAAATCCCTCACAAACGGCTGAAGAAATAGCCGAAGGTTATTGCAAAGGAATTGTTGATGCAATTTCCAAACAAACGCTCCACAAAATAGGCGGATAATTTTCTCAGCAAATTGCTAGAACAATTAAAAAAACTACGGAAAATCTCGAAAAAATGTCGAATGAGTTCCTGAAAAAATATTAGAGAAATGCATAAGAAGTTACCATAGAAAATTCGGTAGCAGGAGATATTTCTTATACAGTTAGTATAGGAATTTCTGAAGTGAATACCAGAGGAATTCGTAACAGAGGAATTTCTTAAGAAATTTTATTTATGAAGTTGCTACAGAAAAAAAGATAAACGCTAATCTAAATTCTTAGAAAATTTCTTTAATTTTGGTATCTGAACAAATGAAAAATGGTGAGTAGCAATAAGTGGAGCCCCAGTCAACCAGTGATCGTATAAGATGTTGCATAAGATGTTAAAGTGGAGGCGATATACGTACATTTTACATGCGCCTAAATGGAGGCATGCACGCATATGGCCTCCACTTTATCATCTTATGCAACATCTTATACGATTACTGGTTGTCTGGGGCGGACCTGGTATGATGGTTAGAACACTTGACTACCACGCCGAGGTCCTGGGATCGAATCCCACTCCCGACAAACTCACAAAATGTGAGTTCTTCCTTCGGAAGGGAAGTAAAGCGTGGGTCCCGAGATGAACTAGCCAAGGGCTAAAATCTCGTTAATACAGATAAAAAAAAGAAAAAAAGGATAGCAATAAATATCTACTTGTAAAGAAACTGTTGATGTGTTTATAAAACACATCTGTCTTGGGTTGGATATAATGCCAAGTATGTGAAGTAGAACCATGAGGTATTGTTTCAAATGGAAGATCTTCTCTGTTTTCATTCAATAAAATAAAATAAATATACATAGTTCAAACATACCATCAATCGACCCAACAACTTGGCTTAGGGCGTCACTGCAGTAGGTTAATACAAAAACAAATGATAACCGCTTCATATTCTACGGGATATCTCCCAGCATTGATTGCGCTCTTGAACCTTGAGCCATGATTCATGAAACCATGATACCATTACCCATGAACCATGACACCATGAAATCATGAAAGCATGAGTCATGAAACAATAAAACGTAAATCCATGAAACCAAGCATCATGATACCATGAGTCAAGAAACCTTGGATTTATGAAACCATGAAATCATATATCATGAAAATATGCAACCATTAACCATGAAATCATTACGCATAAACCAACGAACCATAGCACAAACATTCCTCGAACGGAGCATTTTACCCCACTCCCCATCACCATTCACCGTTCGATATCGGGGGCAAAACTTTGCATCGTCTTCGACAGGCAGGCGGCTGCAATAGAACGGCGAAAGTTTTCAAATAGTTTTCGAAATGTGTGTTCGGGCACGAGCAGTCAGTGAAAGCACATCGGGCGCGACGTGTTCGAGTTCAACAAGTTTTTTTTCGGCGCCTCGTGCTCACTTCCTTCCTATCTCCAAATGGCGTGCACAAACCATTATCTGAAGGGAAACGTCTTTGCTGTTTGTCACCTTGCCGAAAAAATGCTTCCGGCAGGTTCGCCGGGAAGTTTATTTTGGTCTGAGCGAATGTAACAAGGAAGTAAATTAAAAGACCCGCAAGTTTTACTGTAGCTGGTCGGTTTTTCAACCGAGTGATAAATCACAATTATCTGGACAGCAACAGGACACTGTCAGGGAATGGTAGATGTGATAGGGAAGGATGGAATTGTGATTTACTGTGACATTTTTTCTTCTTTCAAATCCATTGCTTTTTTGAGATCTTTGCTGGAAGCCCAGCACACTAGCACAATCGTTAAAAAAACAATCTGATCACGAATATCACCGAATGTGCTTACGTGGATTCTTACCCAATTCCTGGATTATCCTCGATATTTTCAACACTATTTTCTTTAAGATATTTCTAGGAAAAATACCTTTTGTTTGAGTGACGGTGCTTCATGAAGGATGATGCTTAAAGAAAAGTTCATTTGAATAGACGTTAACTTTGACGTGCTACACCGGATCCCATTAACCGCACCTTGTTACAACAGAACTTCCTCAGTCTTGCATGAACAAGGCAACAAGTAGACACCGCTCCACAGGGGCATCCGATACACTATAGAAGACAACCAACAACTTAATGGGAATTACAAACATTCTCATCTGTCTGTGTACTGCTCTGATGGTGCATCACAGAATCACTTCTGGCTAAATTTGTTCCACTTGGATGGTTCGGAATAAGACGATAGTTGGTCGAAGTAGAAACTTGCTCGAAACCACTTCAGTAATGGAGGCTGCAACAGTAATGTTTTCCTAATTAGTGTACAAGTTGCACAAGAAACAAGTGGATGGTTCAAAGAAAAGTTTTCAGCTGAAAAGCTTTGAGAAGATGGTATAAGAACTTGGTAAGTGATTGCCTTCAGATTGTGATGTTCATTCAATGTATTCGTAATTCATGGCAATCAGAAACAGATAGCAACTGAATACAAATACAAATCCTATCAGCTTTCAATTTATTGATCAGAAGAAATCAGCAATTGCTTGAAATATTGCTTTGCGCCGTGATAGTAAATCGAGCTGTCTCAGTAAAATTAAAAGTTTACCAGCAGAAAATAAAATACACTACCTGGAATTGCTCGATGATAATTCCAATTGTGGCCACACAACCCAGTGGACTCACAATCCAGATACAACGGAACAGCGATGGCACATGTCACTTTCGAACTCAGTGAA